>NW_028164074.1:157500-160000 GCF_964263955.1 Coregonus lavaretus
ACTCCAGTGACTCAAATCCTGCAGTGCCAGATGTGTCCCCCAACTTAAGCCAGTACATGTCCAGGCCCGTCTGAAGTTTGCTAGAGTGCATTTGGATGATGCAGAAGAGGATTGGGAGAATGTCATATGGTCAGATGAAACCAAAATATAACCTTTTGGTAAAAACTCAACTCGTCGTGTTTGGAGGACAAAGAATGCTGAGTTGCATCCAAAGAACACCATACCTACTGTGAAGCATGGGGGTGGAAACATCATGCTTTGGGGCTGTTTTTCTGCAAAGGGACCAGGACGACTGATCCGTGTAAAGGAAAGAATGAATGGGGCCATGTATCGTGAGATTTTGAGTGAAAACCTCCTTCCATCAGCAAGGGCATTGAAGATGAAACGTGGCTGGGTCTTTCAGCATGACAATGATCCCAA
Source organism: Coregonus lavaretus (assembly GCF_964263955.1). Taxonomy (NCBI): domain Eukaryota; kingdom Metazoa; phylum Chordata; class Actinopteri; order Salmoniformes; family Salmonidae; genus Coregonus; species Coregonus lavaretus. Next base: position 157,921 of record NW_028164074.1, read on the forward strand.
ACACACCGCCCGGGCAACGAAGGAGTGGCTTCGTAAGAAGCATTTCAAGGTCCTGGAGTGGCCTAGCCAGTCTCCAGATCTCAACCCCATAGAAAATATTTGGAAGGAGTTGAAAGTCCGTGTTGCCCAGCGACAGCCCCAAAACATCACTGCTCTAGAGGAGATCTGCATGGAGGAATGGGCCAAAATACCAGCAACAGTGTGTGAAAACTTTGTGAAGTCATTGCCAACAAAGGGTATATAAAAAAGTATTGAGAAACTTTTGTTATTGACCAAATACTTATTTTCCACCATAATTTGCAAATAAATTCATTAAAAATCCTACAATGTGATTTTCTGGAAATAAAATTCTCATTTTGTCTGTCATAGTTGACGTGTACCTATGATGTAAATTACAGGCCTCTCTCATCTTTTTAAGTGGGAGAACTTGCACAATTGGTGGCTGACTAAATACTTTTTTCCCCCACTGTATTTGTGTGTACAACGATATAAATCCAAAAGCTAGCGACACTAAAGAGAGTAAAAGGGCATAACAAGATTCACATTTATATTGATAATATGTCAGTCATAGGTTCCATCAGTTACAGCCATGCTGTGACAAGGGGTCAGTCATAGGTTCCAGAGAGAGAGGAGAGAAGAGAGAGAGAGAGAGAGAGAGAGAGAGAGAGAGAGAGAGAGAGAGAGAGAAATAGAGAGAGAAATAGAGAGAGAAATAGAGAGAGAAGAGGGGGGGGGGTGAGTTTTAAAGAACCTTTATTGGGTCTGAGTACCCACAACAGGAGGATCCAGGTGTACCAGATGCATATTGGTGGCTATGGCTCCATGTATTATCCTCCATTGGAGGTCAGCTGTCCTCTTATCAATAGGCAGTTTATATAAAGACCGCCAACAGCCTTTTGGGGAGGCACCTGGACCAAACACACCTGCCCACCTCGTCGATTTGACCCCTTCCATGGAAGAAGCACGGGACACTTTTACACAGATTTTGTACATGGCCTTCTTTCCCACCGCCTTGAACTCCCCCAGCTCCAGGGTATCGAAGGAAAGCAGCATCCCCACTTCCTCCTCGAATGCCCACGCCGCAGCACAGGGAACACATAATCCAGACCCTCCGTCCACCGATCAGAATTGGAAGTGTCAGTCACATACTGCCGATGAAGTACTGGCAAGGAATCGCAGACCTCATCTTCGACCTTCCTGAGTAGGCCAGAAAATCTTTCTCCCAGCTGCTCCAACGATCTGCTCCTGCTCCACATCAGATGACCCCAGCTGGTACACCCCACACCTAACAGGCATGAACGTAGGCTGGCTGAATCCATAGCACGGGACTGGATGGCAGTGTTATAAAAAAAAAAGAGGCTCTTCAAAAAGCCACATCCCTGCAGGCCTTACGGGACATGACAAACTCTCCAAGCCGCATAACAGACTCATAGAATGGAGCCAGGCCAGACAAATCACCCCCCTCTAGCTTTAAGAGGAAAAGGTGCTTGTCTAAGCCCAAACAGCCCGCTCTCCTCATCAATGTGTAGGCTGTATCGACCCAGCTAAAACCGTCACTGTACAACAGTGTCTCTAGGCTGCTTGAAGCCGGAAAGCCATGATCCTGGAAGAAATGCCCACCAGGCCTTGCCCACCCTCATGCAGTGGCAGGTACAGGGCTGCAGCTTTAATCCAATGTTGTCCAGACCAGAAGAAATTGACAAGGGTCCTCTGAAGCATACAGTAAACTCATCAAAGACAAAAAAACATCCCTAAACCCAAAGGATTTCATTGTTTTGAACAAGTACTGGTGGTCCACACTGTCAAAAGCCTTCTCCTGATCCAAAGAAAGCAAACCCACATTCACATCAGACAGTCATTCTGAGTGAGCAACTCAGTTAGGAGCATACATAAAATTAAAATTAAAAAAACATAACATCCTCCTTGACCAATAAAACCAAAGCCTTGACAATCTCTGTTGTTCATACCACAGTCACCCCTAAGCCTGAGGAAAACAACATTGCCACCCCAGCACTGAAATTAGTACATTGACTGAGTATATGCTGCCCCTCGCACCACATACCCCAGTCAACCTCATTAG
>NW_028164074.1:165000-190000 GCF_964263955.1 Coregonus lavaretus
TGCCATATCTTTCTAACTGTGCTCTTTCACAAAAGCTGTCTTATTTATCTTAGTAACTAGAATAAAACATGTTAGCTAATTTGGCCAGCAGCCAGTAGGGCTAGCTAGCTAGCTAGGCTTGATAGGGGGGTAAAAGCTAACTGGTAGCCTAGCTAGCTAACAAATAACGAAATTGCCTTTGCTTTAGCGAAAAACATGTTTACCCCCCTCAAGGTGACAGCTTACATTTTAAAACTTTTAGGCGCATTTTGTATTACTGGTTAATATAACCTAGCTAGCTAACTAACTCCAAACTGTCAATGCATAAATCATGAATCAAAAGTGTGTCAATATTGCAACAGAAAAAAAGTATTTTACATAACCATACCACAAGGTAGCTACTCTACCTGCTTCACACATGACGAGAAAACAAACTGGAACAAGCTAGCTCATGTCAGACCCTCTACCGAGAGCACTTACTGTATCAAAAGGCTCAGACCCTCTACCTAGTCCTTAGCTTACTGTATCAAAAGGCTCAGACCATCTAGCTATCTCACATGTTCAGGATCCATATGGCTCTTTACTGTATATTGGATCTACGGCACGAAATCTATACTGTACCCAGAATGCAGTGCTAGTGAGCAGTAGTACTCACCGGAAGCTCCCGACCTGAGAATTGATTTTCTATCTAATCTTTTGATTAAGCACATTATTTTCCAAATCTGAAAGCTGATACATCAAGACACTTACATGCTTCATAAATTAGTTGAGGCTTACAGAGCAAAGGGCCTGTAAAGAGTCAAGCTGGTGATATAGCTGTAGCCGGCTTCAAACAAAGGAAATCAAGGAATCCCGCAGGGAAAGCAACCACTACCATGCTGACCGAGGTGACCAAGGTAACTTAACGCAAAGAATACAGCTCAAGCAAAATCATGGAAGCGATTACAAGTGGAAATGCAAAATTTGAAGAAAAAGCCACTCTGATTCAAGCCACTTTGGGGTCCATGGAGACTAAGCTAACAATGCTGACTGGACGGGTGGTTACAATGGAGCAACGCATTAGCCATGGAGAAGACAAAACGCTCTGGAGTCCCTGAAAAAAATAAAAACACAGCACTGGAAAATAGAAGTAGGAAATTGAACCTGACAAATCCAAGGCCTGGCAGAAGGCAGAGAAGGAAATTATCCTACAGCCTTCTTTAAAACGTTCTTCTTCAACCTGTCTGGTTCCAGTGTCCCTGCGCGCTTTGAACTACAAATTGTGAACAGGTCTCCAAGTGGCCACCCGGCACCAGGCCAGCCGCCGTGCAACGTCTGGGTAAGATTTCTGCAACTCCAAGACAAACTATCACATACAACCACTCTCTCGGGAGAGCTTTGATCTGAGCTCTGAAAATACATAGATCTGAATACTCCCTGATTACTCAGAAGAGGTTCAGAGACAGAGGAGCGACTTCGTGAAGAACGTCTTGAGAGATCGCGGCATTCAGGATGGATTACGCTTCCCGGTGACGCTGATGATGGAAAATGTCCTTCGTATTCCAAGGCTGAAGCCACTGCATTCCTAGGAGAGAATAACCTCACCAGAAATGACACCGGTCCACGCAGCTATCGGGCCATGCCTGGTGCGTAAAACAAAAAAGAATGGATAGAATGGTAAGACTGTCCGACTACCAACAAATAAGTGAAGTTCTTATTAAGTTCATATTCTGCTCAATATGAGTAGTGGGGAGCCTAGAGGGTTAGTACTTCTGTTTATGTGGTCTACTGAAGGAAATTTGATGGCACAGGACTGATTTGATTAGTCCACTGTTAGCCCAAGATGTACTCTTAATGAGCCTACCGTTGCTCCTTAAGGTCCAAGGACCTTATATGATATCTTCAGAGGTAGACTGGCTCTAGCAACCAAAACAGCCAAATACTCCATGTAAACGTGAATTGCAATACAGTTCTAGAAACATAAAGCCCTTTACTTTCATATCACATCAAAATCATTTAACTAACGCTAAATATTCATTTACTGTACACTGTGTTGACCGGCTTTATCATAGTTGCAGCCGACAGTATTTTTCAGTGAAAACACGTTTCTGGCGGCCTTCTTCCGTTACACACAGGTGTTCAGAGCATGCTAGATAGCTAATTAGCACAGGTGGTCCCTTTGTCTTCTGTTTGTCTTCCTTAAACATGCGCTGTAACATGGAGACATGTGGGAACACTAACCCTAACCCTATAAAGGTGTGTATCAATGTAACCTTTTGTTTTCTGGAAATTATTTATGGCTGATATGAAAGATAAGGTCCTTATGCTTCCAAAACTGCACCGCAAGCGATGCGTGTTAATGTTCAGAACGAGCATCGGGCCTCTTAACAAAACTCTGCCGTACAGAAGACACCTTCGTCAAATGACTGTTATGTGTAATGTAATGGAACTGAGAGTCATGATGATCAAGGGCTAGTCCACTATGACAGGCTGCATTAGGTTGGCTCTATTCATATATCATATCATCTATCAGATCATCTATCATATCATCTATCAGATCATCTATCAGATCATCTATCATATCATATCTATCATATAATCTATCAGATCATCTATCAGATCATCTATCATATCATATCTATCATATCATCTATCAGATCATCTATCAGATCATCTATCAGATCATCTATCAGATCATCTATCATATTATCTATCATATATCATATCATCTATCATATCATATCTATCATATCATATCTATCAGATCATCTATCATATCATGGTCCTCTGTAGCTCAGCTGGTAGAGCACGGCGCTTGTAACGCCAAGGTAGTGGGTTCGATCCCCGGGACCACCCATACACCAAAAAAAAAATATGCACGCATGACTGTAAGTCGCTTTGGATAAAAGCGTCTGCTAAATGGCTTATTATTATTATTATTATTATTATTATTATTATTATTATTATTATTATTATTATTATTATTATTATTATTATTATTATTATTATTATTATTATTATTATCTATCATATCATCTATCATCTATCATCTATCATATCATCTATCATATCATATCTATCAGATCATCTATCATATCATCTATCATATCATCTATAATATCTATCATATCATCTATCAGATCATCTATCATATCATCTATCATATCATATCTATCATATCATATCTATCATATCATATCTATCAGATCATCTATCATATCATCTATCATATCATATCTATCATATCATATCTATCAGATCATCTATCATATCATCTAACATATCATATCTATCATATCATATCATATCTATCATATCATATCATATCATATCATATCTATCATATCAATCATATCATATCATATCATATCTATCATATCATATCTATCATATCATATCTATCAGATCATCTATCATATCATATCTATCATATCATATCATATCTATCATATCATATCTATCATATCATATCTATCAGATCATCTATCATATCATATCTATCATATAATATATATCATATATATCATACCATATCTATCAGATCATCTATCATATCATATCTATCAGATCATCTATCAGATAATCTATCATATCATATCATATTTATCATATCATATCTATCATATCATATCATATCTATCATATCATATCTATCATATAATATCTATCATATCATATCTATCAGATCATATCTATCAGATCATCTATCATATCATATCTATCATATCATATCTATCATATCATATCTATCATATCATATCTATCATATCATATCATATCATATCTATCATATCATATCTATCATATCATATCTATCAGATCATCTATCATATCATATCTATCATATCATATCTATCAGATCATCTATCATATCATATCTATCATATCATATCTATCATATCATATCATATCCATCATATCATATCTATCAGATCATATCTATCATATCATATCTATCAGATCATCTATCATATCATATCTATCAGATCATATCATATCTATCATATCATATCTATATCATATCTATCATATCATATCTAATCTATCATATCATATCTATCAGATCATCTATCATATCATATCTATCAGATCATATCATATCATATCTATCTCCTGAGTGGCGCAGTGGTCTAAGGCACTGCATCGCAGTGCTAACTGTGCCACTAGAGATCCTGGTTTGAATCCAGGCTCTGTCGCAGCCGGCCGCGACCGGGAGACTCATGGGCGGCGCACAATTGGCCCAGCGTTGTCCAGGGTAGGGGAGGGAATGGCTGGCAGGGATGTAGCTCAGTTGATAGAGCATGGCGTTTGCAACGCCAGGGTTGTGGGTTCGATTCCCACGGGGGGGCCAGTATAAAAAAAATATATATGTATTCACTAACTGTAAGTCGCTCTGGATAAGAGTGTCTGCTAAATGACTAAAAATGTATCCATCAGATCATCTATCATATCCTACAACATCCCTTTTGTTTCTGTTACTATTTTAAAATGAAAAGGGTGCAGAGAGGAGGATGAAATCCCTTATTTACCAGAACTATCATGGACTCTTAACTGCGTCTCTCCGCTGCCTTTTTTGTTTATATTATTATTTTAATTAATTAAAAGGGTGGAGAGAGAAGAATGACCTGCCTTATTTACTGGAACTATCATCAACCACAAAATGACTCTTAAACTGCCTGGCCGGCTCCCCTCCCTCTCCACTGGGATTCTCTGCCTCTGACCCTATTACGGGGGCTGAGTCACTGGCTTACTAGTGCTCTTCCATGCCGTCCCTAGGAGGGGTGCATCACTTGAGTGGGTTGAGTCACTGACTTGATCTTCCGGTCCAGTGTTGCGCCCTCTCTGGCTCGTGCGGTGGAGGAGATCTTTGTGGGCTATACTCAGCCTTGTCTCAGGGTAGTAGGTTGGTGGTCTGTTGACATCCCTCTAGTGGTGTGGGGGCTGTGCTTTGGCAAAGTGGGTGGGGTTATATCCTGCCTGGTTGGCCCTGTCTGGGGGTATCGTCAGATGGGGCCACAATGTGTCCCCCCCCCCCCCCCAGCCTCCAGTATCTATGCTGCAATAGTCTATGTGCCGGGGGGCTAGGGTTAGTCTGTTATATCTGGTGTAATTCTCCTTTCTATGTTGTCCTGTGTTAATTTAAGTACGCTCCCTCTAATTCCCTCTCTCCCTCCCCTCCCGGAGGACCTGAGCCCTAGGACCATGCCTCAGGACTACCTGGCCTGATGACTCCTGGCTGTCCCCAGTCCACCTGGTCGTGCTGCTGCTCCAGTTTCAACTGTTCTGCCTTACGGCTATGGAACCCTGACCTGTTCACCGGACGTGCTACCTTGTCCCGGACCTGCTGTTTTCAACTTTCTCTCTCTGCCGCACCTGCTGTCTCGACCTCTAAATGCCCAGCTATGAAAAGCCAACTGACATTTACTTCTGAGGTACTGACCTGTTGCAACCTCTACAACCACTGTGATTGTTATTTGACCTTGCTGGTCATCTATGAACGTTTGAACATCTTGAAGAACAATCTGGCCTTAATGGCCATGTACTGTTATAATCTCCACCTGGCACAGCCAGAAGAGGACTGACCACCCCTCAGAGCCTGGTTCCTCTCTAGGTTTCTGCCTTTCTAGGGAGTTTTTCCTAGCCACCGTGCTTCTACATCTGCATTGCTGCTGTTTGGGGTTTTAGGCTGGGTTTCTGTATAAGCACTTTGTGACATCTGCTGATATAGAAAGGGCTTTATAAATACATTTGATTGATTGAGCTCTGCTCCTTTCCATCCTGCCTGCCTATTTTCATTGTATTATGCAGGCCAACTCCACCAAGATATGAAACCTGAGTTCAGAAGATCATTATAATTACACAACTTGTATATTTTCTGGTCTTTATTTTTATGATAATCTTAATACACAACTTTTAATAGCAATAGGATATATACTGAACAAAAATATAAACGCAACATGCAACAATTTCAAAGATTTTACTGAGTTACAGTTCATATAAGGAAATAAGTCCATTGAAATAAATTCATTAGGCCCTAATCTATGGATTTCACATGACTGGGTGTAAGGGTTGGTGTGAGGTGTGACCCAGGTGCGGTGCAGGATAGACGGTAGGCAGGAGGCAGGGATGGTGAAACAAGGATCTTTACTGGTGGTCCCAAAGCCAGGATACAAAACAACGGACTATTCACGAAAACAAATGAGGAGCACATAGGTCTCCAAAAAACAAGCTGACAACAAACAATACGAAATACTAACTCTGACTGGAAAAACACAATGACACAGGGAGTACACTTCTCGAGTACCTGTAACTCCGTCACGTGATCCGACACTGATACGTACTGCTTGACATCAAGGAACTGGCAGAGAAAACTGAGCTAGGGAACACAGGGAAGTGAGGGTATAAATACACAGGTGAATCAGACAGACACAGATGACACCAATAGGCAGATAATTAGTCCCGACTGTGAGTGAGGCGGTGCCTGTGGTTGTCGGAGGATGACACCTAGTGGGTCGCTCCGGAACTGCGACCCACTCCTGTAACAACTGGGAATACAGATATGCATCTGTTGTTCACAGATACCTTTTTAAAAAAGCTAGGGGCGTGGATCAGAACACCAGTCAGTATCTGTTGTGACCACCATTTGCCTCACGCAGCGCAACACATCTCCTTTGCATAGAGTTGATCAGGCTGTTGATTGTGGCTTGTGGAAGGTTATCCCACTCCTCGTCAATGGCTGTGCGAAGTTGCTGGATATTTGCGGGAACTGGAACACGCTGTCGTACACGTCGATCCAGAGCATCCCAAACATGCTCAATGGGTGACATGTCTGGTGAGTATGCAGGCCATGGAGAAACTCTGACATTTTAAGCTTCCAGGAATTGTGTACAGATCCTTGCGACATCGGGGCTGTGGATTATCATGCTGAAACATGAGGTGATGAATGGATGAGTGGCTGTCACGCCCTGACTCATGGAACTCTAGTATGTTGAGTCAGGGTGTGGATATCTATGTTAGTATTTCTATGTTTTCATTCTAGGTTGTGTAGTTCTATGTTTGGCCAGGTGTGATTCCCAATCAGAGGCAGCTGTCGCTCGTTGTCTCTGATTGGGGATCATACTTAGGCAGCCTATTGGCAATCATGGGTTGTGGGATCTTGTTCCGTGTGAGGCTTGTATTGTGTTTAGCCTGAGGACTTCACGTTTCATTTATTTGTTGTTTTGTTTAGTGTGTTTATCGTTGTAATAAACATGTACGCATTTCACGCTGCGCCTTGGTCTGACCCGTCCTTAAACGAACGTGACAGTGGCACGACAATAGGCTTCAGGATCTTGTCACGGTATCTCTGTGCATTCAAATTGCCATCGATAAAATGCAATTGCGTTCGTTATCCGTAGCTAATGCCTGCCCATAGCATAACCCCACAGCCACCATGGGGCACTCTGTTCACAACGCTGACATCAGCAAACCGCTCACTCACATGACGCCATACACGTGGTCTGCGGTTGTGAGGCCGGTTGGACGTACTGCCAAATTCTCTAAAACGACGTTGGAGGTAGTTTATGGTAGAGAAATGAACATTAAATTATCTGGCAACAGCTCTGGTGGACATTCCTGCTGTCAGCATGCCAATTGCATGCTCCCTTAAATCTTGAGACGTCTGTGGCATTTTGTAGTGAGACAAAAATGCACATTTTAGAGTGACCTTTTATTGTCCCCAGCACGAGGTGCACCTGTGTAATGATCATGCTGTTTAATCAAGTTCTTGATATGCCACACCAGTCAGGTGGATGGATTGTCTTGGTAAAGGATAAATGCTCACTAACAGACATGTAAACAAATTTGTGCACACAATTTGAGAGAAATACGCTTTTTGTACGTATGAAACATTTCTGGGATCTTTTATTTCAGCTCAAGAAACATGGGACCAACACTTGACTTTTTGCGTTTATATTTTTGTTCAGTATATATACTATATTGTGTACTTAAAAATGTGGTTATTTCAGCCACACCGCCATGCAATCTCCATAGACAAACATTGGCGGTAAAATGGCCTTATTGAAGAGGAGCTGAGTGACTTTCAACGCGGCGCCGTCACAGGATGCCACCTTTCCAACAAGTCTTTTCGTCAAATTTCTGCCCTGCTAGAGCTGCCCCGGTCAACTGTAAGTGCTGTTATTGTGAAGTGGAAATGTCTAGGAGCAACAACGGCTCAGCCGCAAAGTGGTAGGCCACACAAGCTCACAGAACGGGACCGCCGAGTGCTGAAGTGCGTAGCGTGTAAAAATCGTCTGTCCTCGATTGCAACACTTACTACCGAGTTCCAAGCTGCCTCTGGAAGCAACGTCAGCACAATAACTGTTCGTTGGGAGCTTCATGAAATGTGTTTCCATGGCCGAGAAGCCTCACACAAGCCTAAGATCACCATGCACAATGCCAAGCGTCGGCTGGAGTGGTGTAAAGCTCGCTGCCATTGGACTCTGGAACAGTGGAAACCCTGTTCTCTGGAGTGATGAATCATGCTTCACCATCTGGCAGTCCGATGGACGAATCTGGGTTTGGCGGATGCCAGGAGAACGCTACCTGCCCCAATGCATAGTGCCAACTGTAAGGTTTGGTGGAGGAGGAATAATGGTCTGGGGCTGTTTTTCATGGTTTGGGCTTGGCCTCTTAGTTCCAGTGAAGGGAAATGTTAATGCTACAGCATACAATGACATTCTAGATGATTCTGTGCTTCCAACTTCCAACAGTTTGGGGAAGGCCCTTTCCTGTTTCAGCATGACTGCCCCCATACACAAAGCAAGGTCCATACAGAAATGGTTTGTTGAGATCGGTGTGGAAGAACTTGACTGGCTTGCACAGAGCCCTGACTTCAACCCCATCGAACACCTTTGGCTGAATGGAAGCAAGTCCCCACAGCAATGTTCCAACATATAGTGGAAAGCCTTCCCAGAAGAGTGGAGGCTGTTATAGCAGGAAAGGGGGGGGACCAACTCCATATTAATGCCCATGATTTTGGAATTAGATGTTCGACAAGCAGGTGACCACATACTTTTCGTCATGTAGTGTATATCTGACTGTAGTAAGTAATCTGATATTGTAGACCGTGAAATGTATAGGACATATTTATGAAATATGATTTTACCATTCTTCTAGTGTCTTTTCTCAGTAAATTCCTAAATACTTGATTGGTGCTAAAAGGAAATGGTGTTTAAATCTGGCAAAATGGTACCAGAGAGATAATGATGGATTTGTTAGTACGACATTGCACACTCCAAGTCTATTTATGCTCTTCTTCAAAACCATGCCAACCCATAATTCTAACAACAAGCATCATTCTGTTTGTGAAACAAGATACTAACCACTGACTGCCCACTCTTCCTCAGGAGACTTCACTATATCTATTGACGATAGGACGTCATTATTAGAGATAGCCCTGTGTAGCTCAGTTGGTAGAGCATGGCGCTTGCAACGCCAAGGTTGTGGGTTCGTTTCCCACAGGGAGCCAGGGGGTATGAAAATGTATGCACTCACTAACTGTAAATCGCTCTGGATAAGAGCGTCTGCTAAATGACTAAAATGTAAAAATGTAAATAGTACATCATTACCAGAAGAATAACTGGAGAATAACAGTAAAATAATATCCCAAGTTAGTCACCATGTTCCATGGACTCCCTGTTGAAGCACAAGGAGGTCCTGGCCTGCACAGTCCCCTGACCTCACTTCTAGACATGCAGCTAATGAACCTTTAGCTTGTTAGCCTGCTAGCCATGATGCAGCTATTACATGAACAAGTCTTAGCCTGTTAGCCTGCTAGCCATGATGCAGCAATTAAATGAACAAGTATTAGCCTGTTAGCCATGATGCAGCTATTAAATAAACAAGTCTTAGCCTGTTAGCCTGCTAGCCAAATTGCAGCAATTTAAATGAACAAGTCTTAGCCTCTTAGCCTGCTAGCCATGATGCAGCAATTAAATGAACAAGTCTTAGCCCGTTAGCCATGATGCAGCTATTAAATAAACAAGTCTTAGCCTGTTAGCCTGCTAGCCAAATTGCAGCAATTTAAATGAACAAGTCTTAGCCTGTTAGCCTGCTAGCCATGATGCAGCAATTAAATGAACAAGTCATAGCCTGCTAGCCATGATGCAGCTATTAAATAAACAAGTCTTAGCCTGTTAGCCTGCTAGCCAAATTGCAGCAATTTAAATGAACAAGTCTTAGCCTGTTAGCCTGCTAGCCATGATGCATTAATTAAATGAACAAGTCATAGCCTGCTAGCCATGATGCAGCTATTAAATAAACAAGTCTTAGCCTGTTAGCCTGCTAGCCAAATTGCAGCAATTTAAATGAACAAGTCTTAGCCTGTTAGCCTGCTAGCCATGATGCAGTAATTAAATGAACAAGTCATAGCCTGCTAGCCATGATGCAGCAATTAAAAGAACAAGTCTTAGCCTGTTGGCCTGCTAGCCAAATCGCAGCAATTAAATGAACAGCCTGTACTTGTTTATCAGATTATTATTATTCCCACTGGTACCAGACCCAGAAAGTAGATGGTAGATGGTTGGCGCCCCCCCCCCCCCTTGGTTTGTGCTGTGGTGGAGACCTCTGTGGGCTATACTCGGCCTTGTCTCAGGATTGTAAGTTGGTGGTTGGGGATATCCCTCTAGTGGTGCGGGGGCTGTGCTTTGGCGGAGTGGGTGGGGTTATATCCTTCCTGTTTGGCCCTGTCCGGGGGTTTCTTCGGATGGGGCCACAGTGTCTCCGGACCGCTCCTGTCTCAGCCTCCAGTATTTATGCTGCAGTAGTTTATGTGTCGGGGGGCTGGGGTTAGTTGGTTATACCTGGAGTACTTCTCCTGTCTTATCCAGTGTCCTGTGTGAATTTAAGTATGCTCTCTCTAATTCTCTCGTTCTCTCTTTCTCTCTGAGAACCTGAGCCCTAGGACCATACGTCAGGACTACCGGGCATGATGACACCCTGCTGCCCCCAGTCCGCCTGGCCTTGCTGCTATTCCAGTTTCAACTGTTCTGCCTGCGGCTACGAAACCCCTACCTGTCCCAGACCTGCTGTTTTCAACTCTAAATGATCGGCTATGAAAAGCCAACTGAGAGACCTGAGCCCTAGGACCATACGTCGGGACTACCAGCCGTGGTGACTCCTTGCTATCCCCAGTCCGCCTGGCCTTGCTGCTATTCCAGTTTAAACTGTTCTGCCTGCGGTTATGGAACCCCTACCTGTCCCAGACCTGCTGTTTTAAACTCTAATGATCGGCTATGAAAAGCCAACTGAGATTTATTCCTGATTATTATTTGACCATGCTTGTCACTTATGAACATTTTTGAACATCTTGGCATGGTTCTGTTATAATCTCCACCCGGCACAGCCAGAAGAGGACTGGCCACCCCTCATAGCCTGGTTCCTCTCTAGGTTTCTTCCTAGGTTTTGCCTTTCTAGGGAGTTTTTCCTAGCCACCGTGCTTCTACACCTGCATTACTAGCTGTTTGGGGTTTTAGGCTGGGTTTCTGTACAGCACTTCGAGATATTAGCTGATGTAAGAAGGGCTATATAAAATAAAATTGATTGATAGATGACACCCGTAGCTACTAGTAGTAAATACAGGCTAATGCATGAACAGGCAAAGGTCAGAGGTTATGCGACAGCGTGTGTGCATCCCAAATAGCACCCTATTTCCTTTGGGCCCTGCACTACATAGGGAATAGGGTGCCATTTGGTACACAGCCAATGAGAGGAGCATGTAGGGATCAGTAGGGGAAGTCTATCTGACTTTACGTTATTTATATAGGGAAACTAGCCATAAATACATAAAACGCTACAGGCAGGATGTATATACTATGACCTATATGTTAACCTACATAAACATGGAGAAGGGAGCATTCATCACTTTAATGACGGCGACTCAGAGGTTAACAGTATTGTTACAAAATGTTATCTACAGGTATGTTAACGTAATACATCGATTTTGCTGTTACATTCACGTGCCAACATGAGTGACATACAACTTACATGGTTAACCGTCACTATTTTTGACATACTCTGAGACCATATTTGACTACAGCTACGACTTGAGTTTCCCCTTTAAGCATTCTGTAATATTCTGAGGACAGCCTGTCACGCAGGTTTCTGTTTTTAATCTGAATTCTCTTCAACAGGTCTTGATTTTGTCCAGCTTTGTTAATCCTTCTTCATTGCCCCCCATCAGGGTGGCAGCTAACATATGGAAGCTGACAGTCACCTTCCAGTGGTCTGTTCAAGAGAAAACAGGGCTCGGCTTGCTTCAGGATTTTTTCACCCACCGATTGTCAACGCCACCCTATTCCATATATAGCGCACTACTTTTTGACCAGGAACCATAGGGCTCTGGTTATAGGGAATAAGGGTGTCATTTGGGACGCACTCCTAGTCTGTTTAGAAACGAGACGACTTGGCTTCGCTTCAGGTTTTCACTCGGTCTTCATTATGGCTACAGATAAAGACGCCCAACATATGACAAGTGGCATTTTGTATCAAAACTTTATTTATCAAACAAAAAGAATACACCATTGAAATAACATTTCTATAAAAAAAAAGGAACAGTGGACTGCTTTGCTCTACAGTGCGTTACAAAACCAGCAATTGTATACAACATTGTGGGTAGAAACAGCCAGAAGAAGGAAGAGGATTTCTTACTCTTTATAATAACAAGGTACGCAATAATGTCTTATTCCCTTTACTTAAAATGAACAAAATGTTTAATATTGCAATCTCTAAATCTAATTTGGTTAACAATTCTAAAATTGGGAAAAATGTTAAGGATTAATTCAATATACATATACTTAGGACTTCTTTCTGGATATTTCACCTTCCCAACAGTCATCAGAGAGTTTGGTTAGTAAAAAGAGTGTGGTCCTGTATTGTAACTAGTACTGTTGAATGTATGGCCACCCTCACCCCAGCCGGCTATCTATCTACTAACTATAGCTGCTCTCACTGTCACCTCAGTCTTACCCTCACCCCAGCCGGCTATCTATCTACTAACTATACCTGCTCTCACTGTCACCTCAGTCTCACCCTCACCCCAGCCGGCTATCTATACCTGCTCTCACTGTCACCTCAGTCTCACCCTCACCCCAGCCGGCTATCTATCTACTAACTATACCTGCTCTCACTGTCACCTCAGTCTCACCCTCACCCCAGCCGGCTATCTATACCTGCTCTCACTGTCACCTCAGTCTCACCCTCACCCCAGCCGGCTATCTATACCTGCTCTCACTGTCACCTCAGTCTCACCCTCACCCCAGCCGGCTATCTATCTACTAACTATACCTGTGTTGTAGGTCTATAAAACATGTAGAATACAGGTAAAGTCATGAGAGAAACATTGCAGCACCACCCAACTCATCTGGGACATTGTGGGTGGGGTTAACAAACAGTTCCAATGACTCTCTAAGGAATGTCTGGTCATTCAAGACCAACCACAGAACCATAGCCTATATAATCCACAACAGGTTATAACCATAGCCTATCATCCATAACAGGTTATAACCATAGCCTATCATCCATAACAGGTTATAACCATAGCCTATCATCCATAACAGGTTATAACCATAGCCTATCATCCATAACAGGTTATAACCATAGCCTATCATCCATAACAGGTTATAACCATAGCCTATCATCCATAACAGGTTATAACCATAGCCTATCATCCATAACAGGTTATAACCATATCCTATCATCCATAACAGGTTATAACCATAGCCTATATAATCCACAACAGGTTATAACCATAGCCTATCATCCATAACAGGTTATAACCATAGCCTATCATCCATAACAGGTTATAACCATAGCCTATCATCCATAACAGGTTATAACCATAGCCTATCATCCATAACAGGTTATACCCATAGCCTTTAATCCATAACAGGTTATAACCATAGCCTATCATCCATAACAGGTTATAACCATAGCCTATCATCCATAACAGGTTATACCCATAGCCTTTAATCCATAACAGGTTATAACCATAGCCTATCATCCATAACAGGTTATAACCATAGCCTATCATCCATAACAGGTTATAACCATAGCCTATCATCCATAACAGGTTATACCCATAGCCTTTAATCCATAACAGGTTATAACCATAGCCTATCATCCATAACAGGTTATAACCATAGCCTATCATCCATAACAGGTTATAACCATAGCCTATCATCCATAACAGGTTATAACCATAGCCTATCATCCATAACAGGTTATACCCATAGCCTTTAATCCATAACAGGTTATAACCATAGCCTATCATCCATAACAGGTTATAACCATAGCCTATCATCCATAACAGGTTATAACCATAGCCTATCATCCATAACAGGTTATAACCATAGCCTATCATCCATAACAGGTTATACCCATAGCCTTTAACCCATAACAGGTTATAACCATAGCCTATCATCCATAACAGGTTATAACCATAGCCTATCATCCATAACAGGTTATACCCATAGCCTTTAATCCATAACAGGTTATAACCATAGCCTATCATCCATAACAGGTTATACCCATAGCCTTTAATCCATAACAGGTTATAACCATAGCCTTTAATCCATAAGAGGTGTTGAAGGCCACATTCGTTGGGTGGTTGGGTGCTCCAACCCTTTTAATGGCACACTGATCGCTCATTAGTAAAACCCAATATCCCATTATCTCACAGACACACCGGCTCTCACTCATCAGCACATTTGGCTAAATGAAGGTCACCTTGAGGGGAGTCCCAAATAGCACCCTGTTCCCTATGGGCTCTGGTCAAAAGTAGTGCACTACATAGGGAATAGGGTGTAATTTGGGACTCTAGCCTTGAATCCCTCTGGTTACACGCTCCAACAAACACCACACAGAGAGCACTTCTTGTCCTGTCCAGTCCTGTCCTGACTGGGAAAAGTCTCCGAGCACAGCTAGCTATCGCAAACTCGTTTGTCTTTCAAAATTTCGACTAACTTTCAACCTCAAATTCACTTGTTATTCAAATATATAGACAATGTAGAGCGTTTTTCTATGTTGTTGGCCATGATAGGTGTCTATGTAATTTCGCAGCTCAAAAGTTACTGTGGGATGTGTTCCTTTTCTGAGAAGAAGTGCTAATTATGACTGGAGTGACTCTATCCTAATATGGAGACCGTATTCCTGAAGTGGCTGATGGGAGAATGACAACAGGAAGAGGCTAGTCAATGGGACCGACACCTCTCAGACAGTATTGAAAAACCAGACTTGAATAAAGCTAAACACATTTTCCAGAACGATCACATTGTTCTTCATAAATAATAGCAAGAGGAGCGCTCTAAATAATATATTAAATGTAATCATATAAAGTTCCCCTGAACCCCACAGTCAATGAGTTAACTAGCAAATTTGTCCTTCAATTGCTCTATGGAACTGTACAATAAAAAATAAAAAAAGAAGCATGGTTGCATCTCAAATGCCACCCTGTTCCCTACATAGTGCACTACTTTTGACTAGGGCCCGTAGGGTTCAGGACCCCCATAGAGCTCTGGTCAAAAGTAGTGCACTATGTAGGGAATAGGGTGGCATTTGGGACTCAACCTATTTTTAAATGTCGTCTTGCTGCAGCGGTCCTTTCTCCATGGTAAAATACACAAGAAAACATCTAGCCATGTTTCTGTTCGCCATGTTTCTGTCTTCCAGAGGAGAAGACTATGTCGGTAGAATGTCACAGGTCATTCGTTAACCTGCGTTTAGGACAAGGCAAAGAGAAAACGCAGGTTGTAGGTTCACACAAAGATAAAGTGATCAACGAAGAGAAAAACTAAGAACAAAAAAAAAAAGTGAAATGTATAGGCACATAAAACCTCTAGATCTTTCTCAACAACGTAAACAAAACAAACAAAGTCTTAAAGGGCAAAAGGATAAAAGAAAAAAAAAACGAATAAAAAATGGTTTTTACGTACAATAAGAGCACATTTGACGTTTTGTTTTGTGATGAGTCGGGCTGATCTTTCAATCTTTACGGAGACAGCTATTATGCGTTTCTTTCCCACTATCCTAAACCATGTGAATCTCTCAGTGACACAGACATCAATGCCATAGCATTATACCATTCAGCATCTTCACTACTTTCCTGGTGTTATCATTTTTTTCCAGAGCGCAAGTCAGAATCCTAATATTGAATAATGAATCCTGATATTTGAAACAGTATAATGAATTCACCGCTTCACCCCCTCCGTTCAACATGTTCTGAATGACAATGCAGCTATCTCCTCTTTTTTTTTCTCACCAGGACAATCCATCTTCAGATGAAAAAATAGAGGCTTGCAAATTATAAAGGGAGCACAGTTACCATGGGTTACCAGAGTCAAACATGAGAATATTGATGTCCTATTTCCATGGCGATTAATGTATAAGTTGTACATGTTTTTCCCCCTGATGCCTTGTTTTGTTAAAAGGCTTAAGGTTATGTATCTATCCTCAGTGATGCATAGCAACCCATGAAGCCCCATAATGTAAAACAATATTACAAGCCAGAAGGGTGTTATAAATTGGTTTTTAAATAGTTGTCGTGCAGCGTTTGACAGAACTGCTGATGTATAAAATATATACTATATGGAAATAATATGCATAATTTATCATCTAAAAATGGACCCCCTGCATTTGCATCCAAAACAACCCCTGGGTGATCGCACTTTTAATCACATCACAGTCAGTCAAGCTTACATAAACTGAGGTACATGTGTTTGTCTCATGAAAACCTTAACTGTAGAAACTAAAGATCATCACCATCAACACCATCAATGCATCATAATCAATAAAAAGATAACGTTGGGATGGTGAATCAAGGTGGTCAACACATCCGTTTTAACAGGGACCAAACTGATGGATTATCCAGAGTAAATATCATATATTCATACAAAAGACTTCCAACCCCCTGTAATACCACTTGATACTGTCTTGATTCCCAGTACGTTTCCAAGACCATCCATACCTTGACTGGAGCGAGTGGTTATAAGTCTTGATGTTTTTCTAATGATTTCAAAACCAAACAGCTGTCTGCAGTCGGGATAAGGGGGTAGCCACATGACCAGGACAGAGGGGTCAGTTGAGGAGCAGCAACAGAGATGGACCTGAACAAGGAGATATGGAGAACTTTCCCGGAGTCTGACATGGTCCTGTAGAGTCCGTCTAGAGATGATCCATTACTAGGGCCTGACCAGCGTTCCTCAAAGCCTGTGGAATGTTCTAGGCTGTGGTCACTGACTTTGTCATTGTTTTTTAGGAAAGAGGAGAAGGAGAGGAGTGTGGAGAGCGTGCACGGTGACAAATACTAAAGACACAGAGTCACAAGGACTTGGTCAGTGTCCCTTGGACTCCTTTAGCATGTGGTTACTGTGAGACCTACCATGTCATCTCACATCATCACCAGGGCAACGAGGGTCCAGAGAAAACGTTGGTGACTGGTGATAGCAAAACAGTCCTTAGGTCTTATAGGTCCAGCTGTAACACTTGTGCCTTCAGTTCAAAGTTCAATACAAAACACCAGTAATGCACAAGGAAACCCAAAAAAAACAAAACGAATATTGATCAATGAAAACTCAAAAAGGTGACGTTTTAAAGGGAAATCAACACTGTGGAAAACATGGAAAGGAATTTCTTCATCGTTTATCTTTTTAGAGTCTCCGTCATCCCCCTTTCAGAACAGAGGTCCTTTAGGGGGGGGGGTGGGGTGTGTGTGTGTGTGTGGGGGGGGGGGGGGGGGGATTGGTTACAGTATTATAGGGGTTTGTTGAGAAGTATCTATGATTCTGAGGTCCCGGCACCATGCCCCCCCCCCACCCCCTTCTCTGTGCCCTACACCTTGTTTCTGAGGTCCTGGCACCATGCTTCCCCTAGTGGTACTGCTGTCTGAGCTGTCTGTGCTGTGTAGTAGGTCTGACGGACTGTCTGGGTGGGACTCTCTGCCAGGGCTGCTGTGGTTAAAAGGCTGAGCCGGTGATGGCGTTGAGTTGCTTCATGAGTCCCTCTAGGCTCGCCATCTGTTCACTCAAGTCGTCCTGTTCGTAAACCTAGAAGATAAAAAGTCCTCTGTCACACAAGGGTCAAAGAAGGGTCATCGTCCAGAATAACCCATGTACGGTGTACATTTTAGGACCCCCCACCTTGAGGCAATCGTCGACCATCCTTGAGGTTGTCCTAAAATGTACACCATACACCTGGCATGCAAATCACGATTCTTGCAGGGGGAAATGTATTGTTTTTTTATTCAGTGAAAACAGGGGTGTCAAACTCATTCCACGGAGGGCCAAGGGTCTGCAGGTTTTAGTTTTTTTCCTTTAAATGAAGACCTAGACAACCAGGTGAGGGGAGTTCCTTACTAAGACCTAGACAACCAGGTGAGGGGAGTTCCTTACTAATCAGTGACCTTAATTCATCAATCAAGTACAAGGGAGGAGTGAAAACCCGCAGACACACCGGCCCTCCGTGGAATGAGTTAACCCGCAGACACTCGGCCCTCCGTGGAATGAGTTAACCCGCAGACACTCGGCCCTCCGTGGAATGAGTTAACCCGCAGACACTCGGCCCTCCGTGGAATGAGTTGGACACGTGAGTTAAAGGAACAACATCAATCCCAAAACTGCAAAGTAGGCCTAAATGAAATATTGATACCAAACTACTTTTGAAAGCATTATGGGCCAGCAGTTTCCATTCCATCGGGAAAAACGGATGATGCATACAGTACTTTATATTGGTATGATCACACAGTATATGGATCTACGTGGATCCCTTTATAGCTGACCTTTTCATGGAACAGGGATCAATTTAAAGCGTTTATAGCTTCCATGTAAACAGCATCAATATCACCCTGCTGTTATTAGCCTTGCATTGGCATACCAGTGGAACGACAAGTGATTTACCATAGTGATTCTCCCAAAGTGTGTGTTGACACAGTCTGCATCTGGTTACTTTCCCTCTCTCCTCTATCTGTGACCTCCAGTCAGTCAGCTATTAGTCTCTCTCTCTCTCTCTCTCTCTCTCTCTCTCTCTCTCTCTCTCTTCTCTCTCTCTCTCTCTCTCTCTCTCTCTCTCTCTCTCTCTCTCTCTCTCTCTCTCTCTCTCTCTCTCTCTCTCTCTCTCTCTCTCTCTCTCTCTCTCTCTCTCTCTCTCTCTCTCTCTCTCTCTCTCTCTCTCTCTCTCTCTCTCTCTCTCTCTCTCTCTCTCTCTCTCTCTCTCTCTCACTCTCACTCTCACTCTGGTGGGCTGTCAGCTCTCAGACCTTTGTGAGGAGGACAACACTATAGACATGTCACCTGTGCACCAGACGCTCAATAGCTGCCCCCACGGTGGTAAGGATAGGCAGGGCTGAAAAGACTGGACAACATGCTGCTGACTCCTAGTCTTCACCCAGTAGCTCAGATTGTCACTGGTCATTTCCCCTTTCTTGCATGCTTTTAATTTGTTCCCATTCGGACTATTTGTGTTTTAGACTATAGACCTACTGGAATGTATTAAACTATAGACCTACTGGAATGTATTAAACTATAGACCTACTGGAATGTATTAGACTATAGACCTACTGGAATGTATTAAACTATAGACCTACTGGAATGTATTGGACTATAGACCTACTGGAATGTATTAAACTATAGACCTACTGGAATGTATTAAACTATAGACCTACTGGAATGTATTAAACTATAGACCTACTGGAATGTATTAAACTATAGACCTACTGGAATGTATTGGACTATAGACCTACTGGAATGTATTAAACTATAGACCTACTGGAATGTATTAAACTATAGACCTACTGGAATGTATTAAACTATAGACCTACTGGAATGTATTAAACTATAGACCTACTGGAATGTATTAAACTATAGACCTACTGGAATGTATTAAACTATATACCTATTGGAATGTATTGGACTATAGACCTACTGGAATGTATTAAACTATAGACCTACTGGAATGTATTAAACTATAGACCTACTGGAATGTATTAAACTATAGACCTACTGGAATGTATGGAATTAGAAATTGAAGTCGTAAAAGCCAATTATGGTAATGATATGCCTTATTCTTATAATATTTAGTAATTCCAGTTTAATTTTGATGACAATATCCCTGAGATGAATGTTGTATATCATGTTATGATAGCATTTCACTGTAATGTCTACACCTGTTGTATTCGGCGCATGTGACAAATAAACATTTGATTTGATTTGATAGCATGATGTAACTTTGAATGAGACAATGTATTCCCCTAACCTCACTATTTCAATAAAGTTCTCATTGTATTAATATTATATTACTTGTGTATGTCTTTCCTTATCAAATGTAAGACTAAATGCTGGTCTGTAATATGTTTTGGGTGCAGATACGTGTTTAATGTACTCTCCAGATAAGAGTGTCTGATCACAGAACATTCCATCAAAATCTGGAGAAATAGAATCGGTGACTAAAACGTCTCTAACCCAGTCACATTAAAACATATTACTATTCTGATTTCAGATTATCAATCTTTACAAACTAAGGACGATATGCAATATGTGCTATCTAAGTTGTTCTCTGTCTTCATTAGGAAGTAGTGTAAATGGCAGTTGTTTGGGGGGAAAAAAGCGTACAAGATGCCCATTTTCACAGGTCTTCTTTCCTGACTGATTACCATTTGATTGATGTGGTGCGATTGCATGTCATTTAAATTTGCATCATGTATCACGTTTTCATATATGGTTTGACACTTAACAAAGTATGCTCATTAATGCACGCAGAGGTCATGGTCTCAGTAAATTCAGGAATTCCCAAACTCTCCTACCGATGATGCAACAATGCCAATATGGCGATTTACAGTTCGAGTTAGCTGGTGTTCCAAAGCCTTGTGTTTCCATTCAATATGTTCTGTCCATTCCCCTTTCAAATGAGCCTTTTATAGATAATGTAAGGCCAGATTAATGTTCTCATTTCTGCTGCTGCTGCGGAGGAGGGTTGTTCTGTACCATTCTGATAAAAGAGAAAACACACCCACACTCCAAAATGTCTTGGTGCTTGGCGGGGAGAAAAGATGAGCATAGAAAAGTGTCTGATCGATGCCAGCTTATTTATTTGGAGAGACTCCCACTGACTTCATGGCTGATGAGAAAAAGGCCAGATCAATTACAAAGATATGTGTGATGGATGGAAGGCTGCTGACCTTTTGAGCCAGCAGCAATCCTCTCTCTCCCTCTCCTCTCTCCTCTCTCTCCCCAGCCAGGTCACCCGTGATACAACTCAGTATTAGAATTCCATCCATGTCTGAGGATGTTGGGAGATTACATGGAAACCACTAGGGGGCAACAGTGAGCGCTGTTACCTTCAAGTAGGTTTTGGTTTTTGCTAGGGCGTTGTGGACAGGGATGGCGGATGGCCGTAAGCAACTGCCTCTTAAGTCTATCCCAAAATTACCCTTACCTTTAACATTTAGAGTTATTGCCTAAACGTAACCTTAAACACTTCAAAATTTGACGTTTGGAACAACTTCAAAATGTGATGTTTGAGAAACATGGATGAACGTCTAATTCTAATGTGAGACTGTGAGAGCTGGTTGCCCCCTCCCTCTCTCCACCCCTCCCTCCCCTCCCTCCCTCCCTCCCTCCCTCTTGCGTTTCTAATTACTCTAGCAGGTCCTATAAAGTGTTATGGGGCTGCCTAATGCATCTCCTGACTCCAATCCATGATGGCACAGATGCCTTCAACGTGTTATTGTTATATTAATATTTAATGGAACGATTCTTCACCTGCACTGTGCTGTGTCTTACAATTCATACTCTGAGTATTTGTTTGTGTGTGTGTGTGTGCTTTTCTGTCCAACAATTTTCAGTGCTCTGCTGCTATTTTACATTCTCCATGCTCCCTTCATGGTGTTTTGACTGCTGTTCTCTATCAATGGTCCCTTCATGGTGTTTTGGCTGCTGTTCTCTATCAATGCTCCCTTCATGGTGTTTTGGCTGCTGTTCTCTATCCATGCTCCCTTCATGGTGTTTTGACTGCTGTTCTCTATCCATGCTCCCTTCATGGTGTTTTGACTGCTGTTCTCTATCCATGCTCCCTTCATGGTGTTTTGGCTGCTGTTCTCTATCCATGCTCCCTTCATGGTGTTTTGGCTGCTGTTCTCTATCAATGCTCCCTTCATGGTGTTTTGGCTGTTGTTCTCTATCAATGCTCCCTTCATGGTGTTTTGGCTGCTGTTCTCTATCCATGCTCCCTTCATGGTGTTTTGACTGCTGTTCTCTATCAATGCTCCCTTCATGGTGTTTTGACTGCTGTTCTCTATCCATGCTCCCTTCATGGTGTTTTGACTGCTGTTCTCTATCCATGCTCCCTTCATGGTGTTTTGACTGCTGTTCTCTATCAATGCTCCCTTCATGGTGTTTTGGCTGCTGTTCTCTATCCATGCTCCCTTCATGGTGTTTTGGCTGCTGTTCTCTATCCATGCTCCCTACATGGTGTTTTGACTGCTGTTCTCTATCAATGCTCCCTTCATGGTGTTTTGACTGCTGTTCTCTATCAATGGTCCCTTCATGGTGTTTTGACTGCTGTTCTCTATCCATGCTCCCTTCATGGTGTTTTGACTGCTGTTCTCTATCAATGCTCCCTTCATGGTGTTTTGACTGTTGTTCTCTATCAATGGTCCCTTCATGGTGTTTTGACTGCTGTTCTCTATCCATGCTCCCTTCATGGTGTTTTGACTGCTGTTCTCTATCAATGCTCCCTTCATGGTGTTTTGACTGCTGTTCTCTATCCATGCTCCCTTCATGGTGTTATGACTGCTGTTCTCTATCCATGCTCCCTTCATGGTGTTTTGACTGCTGTTCTCTATCCATGCTCCCTTCATGGTGTTTTGACTGCTGTTCTCTATCCATGCTCCCTACATGGTGTTTTGACTGCTGTTCTCTATCAATGCTCCCTTCATGGTGTTTTGACTGCTGTTCTCTATCCATGCTCCCTTCATGGTGTTTTGACTGCTGTTCTCTATCCATGCTCCCTTCATGGTGTTTTGACTGCTGTTCTCTATCCATGCTCCCTTCATTGTGTTTTGGCTGCTGTTCTCTATCCATGCTCCCTTCATGGTGTTTTGGCTGCTGTTCTCTATCCATGCTCCCTACATGGTGTTTTGACTGCTGTTCTCTATCAATGCTCCCTTCATGGTGTTTTGACTGCTGTTCTCTATCAATGGTCCCTTCATGGTGTTTTGACTGCTGTTCTCTATCCATGCTCCCTTCATGGTGTTTTGGCTGCTGTTCTCTATCCATGCTCCCTTCATGGTGTTTTGACTGCTGTTCTCTATCAATGCTCCCTTAATGGTGTTTTGACAGCTGTTCTCTATCAATGGTCCCTTCATGGTGTTTTGACTGCTGTTCTCTATCCATGCTCCCTTCATGGTGTTTTGACTGCTGTTCTCTATCCATGCTCCCTTCATGGTGTTTTGGCTGCTGTTCTCTATCAATGCTCCCTTCATGGTGTTTTGGCTGCTGTTCTCTATCCATGCTCCCTTCATGGTGTTTTGACTGCTGTTCTCTATCAATGGTCCCTTCATGGTGTTTTGACTGCTGTTCTCTATCAATGGTCCCTTCATGGTGTTTTGACTGCTGTTCTCTATCAATGCTCCCTTCATGGTGTTTTGGCTGCTGTTCTCTATCCATGCTCCCTTCATGGTGTTTTGACTGCTGTTCTCTATCGATGCTCCCTTCATGGTGTTTTGGCTGCTGTTCTCTATCCATGCTCCCTTCATGGTGTTTTGACTGCTGTTCTCTATCGATGCTCCCTTCATGGTGTTTTGGCTGCTGTTCTCTATCCATGCTCCCTTCATGGTGTTTTGGCTGCTGTTCTCTATCCATCAGAACACGACAGACATAAAGCCTTGATATTTCTTAATTGGACTGGGAGAAACGGCAGAAAAGTAGAAAGGCCAAAGCAAATGGCAGACATCATGTAAATAAGGGGAATTCATCTAGAGCTCATGGGAAATCTTTCTGGATATATTCAATTTAAAATGGCCGTCCATAATGACAATGAGCTAATGGAAATCACACCTCAGGGTGTGTGTGCATGCATGCATGTATGTATGTGTGCGTGCATGTTTGTGTGTGTGTGTGTGTGTGTGTGTGTGTGTGTGTGTGTGTGTGTGTGTGTGTGTGTGTGTGTGTGTGTGTGTGTTTGGGCATATGTGTATTCACAAAAATAACAAACCAATATAATTCAAAGCGACCAAACGAAAAAAAAAACGATCATTATTCTCTGAACTCTATATAAGGTTCCCATGAACTCTATATAAGGTTCCCATGAACTCTATATAAGGTTCCCATGAACTCTATATAAGGTTCCCATGAACTCTATATAAGGTTCCCATGAACTCTATATAAGGTTCCCATTAACTATATATAAAGGTTCCCATTAACTCTATATAAGGTTCCCATTAACTCTATAGAAGGTTCCCATGAACTCTATATAAGGTTACCAGATTTGGTTAAATTCCTCAGGTTTACCTTTGATGTAGTAATAGATCTTGTCCAATGTTATGTAACTTGCAAATTCCTTTAACCAAAAAAGACAGTGTAGGAGGGCTGTTTGATTTCCAGTTAATTGCAATACATTTTCTTGCCTCTGTTAAGGCCAAATCAATGGATCTTTTCTCTCATCCTTGTTCCGTAAATCTTGCCTATTCGTACCAAGGAGACATAATCGAGGCAGAGGTGAAATGCGACTTTGCAGACATAAAAGACAAAAGAGTCTATAACGGTTCCCAAACCATATGAAAGACGGTACCTTTATTGTCTCTCGCAGCGCCAACACAAAACATACATCGCACTCATCAAGGTTTTCCAGAGTAATAATAAACTTTGTTTGGCGCAACCTTTATTGTATCAGTTTGCGTCTGAGGTTATAAGAACACCTGTGGCTTTTCGTACAGAAATGAGACCATTCTTTACCATCCGTCTTCAGTTGAAGATCCTGCTCCCATTTCTGTCTATTGGTGTTGACAGTTGAGTAATAC
>NW_028164074.1:195000-214644 GCF_964263955.1 Coregonus lavaretus
ATTTTATTCTATAGTCAGGGCCGGTTTCAGGCATTAAGCGACATAAGCGAGAGCTTTTGTTTTTAGGTACTCAGTCAGGGGTCTCAACTTACTGTCGAGGTTAGAATTGTCGAATATAAAAGGTGCCATTTAGAAATGTGGTTGTGCAACAGCAGTGTCTCTCTTGTTATGTCCGTCACTGACAGTCACTCAATTAGCCCATGTGTTCATTTTGGCAGCTATTTTAGATTTAGTCTTAAAATACCTTTTAGTCTTAGTCACATTTGAGTCATTTCATCCTTCGTTAGTTTTAGATATTATCAGTCGACTAAAGCTCTGCACCAGTTATAGTCTAGTTTTAGTCACAGGCATTAAATATTCTGAACACATGCATGCTTCTGATTGGACTAAACAGATGAAAAGGAGCTTCATGTCAAATTAAAATGTCCATTAGTCCCAGGTGGAATTCTCGTCTCGTCACATTTTCATTGACTATAATGTAATAGTTCCTTTTCCCATCTCATCTCTTTACCGTTATAGTTTAGTCAGGAATAATAGGTCTGTTCCGTCATAGTTATTGTTGACAAAATGAACACTGCTACGTCAGCTAAAATGTTTTAGACTGGTAAGTTAGTCTAGTCAGCTATCTAAACTTAATCATGGTCGAATTACCGACCAGTCACGCAGGGCACGCGCCCAGGGGCCCTGACCTCCAGGGGGACCTGACCTCCAGGGGCCCTGACCTCCAGGGGGCCCTGACCTCCAGGGGCCCTGACCTCCAGGGGGCCCTGACCTCCAGGGGCCCTGACCTCCAGGGGGCCCTGACCTCCAGGGGCCCTGACCTCCAGGGGGCCCCCATTGATTTTGTTAGTCACTCTCACTCAGATGTGATATTAAAGATGCACTATGCAGAAATCGCTCCGACATTTCCTGGTTGCTAAAATTCTAACAGTTAGCCTAATTTCAGTTTATGTGACAAAACAGCAAGTTCTGTTCCGTCATCATTGTACCATCTAAGAATCATTGTACCATCTAAACCGCTCTGAAATATATTTTCCATAACCCAAAATATTGTATCTTCAGCTGTTTGAAGCTGGTGTACAAAACCAAAAGTAAAAGACGCAAAAATGAAACTTCAGAACGGGAAGCATAGAAATAGAGCACATAGAACAGATCTACCGCTTCTTAGAC
This sequence comes from Coregonus lavaretus, assembly GCF_964263955.1. Lineage (NCBI taxonomy): Eukaryota > Metazoa > Chordata > Actinopteri > Salmoniformes > Salmonidae > Coregonus > Coregonus lavaretus. The sequence goes on from NW_028164074.1 coordinate 196,171, forward strand.
CTGCTTTCAATGAGAATGACAGATCTATAACACACATTTCTATGTGAATTTAGTCAGGTTGCCCAAAAAGTTACATATTGCAGATTTAACATGGCAAAATGTATAGAATTGCAGGAAACTTTTTTCTCCATCAAGAGGGGGGCCACTAAAATATTTAGCCCACAAGGTGGGGGGGGGGGGGGGGGGGGGGGGGGGGGCACATCTAAATGTAGCTTAGGGCCCCTAAAAGGCTAGGGCCAGCCCTGTCTATAGTGTACTGTAGGTCAGCTGTTCCTTTTCTGTTCAGGGGACCACCAAATCACCTCAAAAGCTCTTGAGGACCACCATTCGTGTAGTCATACAATTTTTTTTACGTAACATTTCTTAGCGGTAAAATGTTGTCCATTTTAGCATTGAATGCAACAAATTAAAAGGCCAATTATTATTATTATTATTATTATTATTATTATTATTATTATAAACAATTTGCATTATAATACTATTAATACTCCCAACTGTTATAATTTTTGGAAGAAAAAACTAAAAAACGAATCAAAATAAATTGGCACCACAGGTTGGAAACCGCTGTAGGTGTAATAACAGTGTATCCGTGTGTAATAACAGTGTATCCGTGTGTAATAACAGTGTATCCGTGTGTAATAACAGTGTATCCGTGTGTAATAACAGTGTATCCGTGTGTAATAACGGTGTATCCGTGTGTAATAATGGTGTATCCGTGTGTAATAACAGTGTATCCGTGTGTAATAACAGTGTATCCGTGTGTAATAACAGTGTATCCGTGTGTAATAACAGTGTATCCGTGTGTAATAACAGTGTATCCATGTGTAATAACGGTGTATCTGTGTGTAATAACAGTGTATCCGTGTGTAATAACAGTGTATCCGTGTGTAATAACAGTGTATCCGTGTGTAATAACAGTGTATCCGTGTGTAATAACAGTGTATCCGTGTGTAATAACGGTGTATCCGTGTGTAATAACGGTGTATCCGTGTGTAATAACTGTGTATCCGTGTGTAATAACGGTGTATCCGTGTGTAATAACGGTGTATCCGTGTGTAATAACTGTGTATTCATGTAATATGACACTACTGATTATTTCTCAGAATCTACACTGTACAAAACATTAAGAACACCTGCTCTTTCCATAGACTGACCAGGTGAATCCAGGTGAAAGCTATGATGTCTTATTGATGTCACCTGTTAAATCCACTTCAAATCAGTCTAGATCAGGGCTGCCCAACCCTCGTCCTGGAGATCTACCATCCTGTAGGTTTTCAGTCCAACCCTAATTTAGCGTATCTGATTCAGCTAGTTAAGGTCTTGATGAGCAGCTAATAAGTAGAATCAGGTGTGTTAAATTAGGGTTGGACTGAAAACCCACAGGACGGTAGATCTCCAGGAAGAGGGATGGGCAGCCCTGGTCTAGATGAAGGGGGATAGACAAGTCAAAGAAGGATTTCTAAACCTTGAAACAACTGGGACATGGATTGTGTGTATGTGTGCCATTCAGTAGATTGCGGGGTCTGTTCACCTCCGCCCCGGTACTGGCTCACCCCGATCCATCACTACCGTTCGTAGTGGAGGTGAGTGCGTCCGAGGTAGGGATAGGCGCTGTCTTATCCCAACGCTCGGGCACGCCACCCAAGCTCCGCCCCTGTGCCTTCTTTTCTAAGAAGCTCAGCCCGGCGGAGCAGAACTACAGCGTTGGTGATCGGGAGCTGTTGGCTGTTGTCCGAGCTTTGACGGTGTGGAGGCATTGGCTCGAAGGGGCGAAACACCCTTTCCTCGTCTGGACAGACCACCGTAACCTGGAGTACATTCGGGCAGCGAGGAGGCTGAATCCTCGCCAGGCCAGGTGGGCCCTCTTCTTCACCCGGTTTGATTTCACACTTTCATACATTCCGGGTACGAAGAACGTGAAGGCAGACGCACTGTCTCGGCTGTATGACACAGAGGAGAGGCCCAGAGACAACACCCCCATACTCCCAGCCTCCTGCATTGTGGCGCCGGTAGTATGGGCGATGGACGCGGATATAGAGCAGGCATTACGCACAGATCCATCTCCACCGCAGTGTCCAGCTGGGCTGCAGTACGTGCCTGCGCTTATCCGTGATCGTCTGATCTACTGGGCACACACGTCACCCTCCTCTGGTCATCCAGGTATCAGTCGTACAATGCGCTGCCTGACTGTAGTACTGGTGGCCTACCTTGGCTAAGGACGTGAGGGTGTACGTCTCCTCCTGCTCGGTGTGCGCCCAGAGTAAGGCACCTGGGCACCTCCCAGCGGGTAAGCTACAACCTTTACCAGTTCCACAACAACCATGGTCTCACCTTAGTATTGATTTTCTTACTGATCTTCCCCTCTCACAAGGTAACACCACTATCCTGGTCGTTGTGGATCGCTTTTCGAAGTCCTGCCACCTCCTTCCTCTGCCCGGTCTCCCCACGGCCCTACAAACTGCGGAGGATCTGTTTACTCACGTCTTCCGGCACTACGGGGTACCAGAGGATATAGTGTCCGACCGAGGTCCCCAGTTCACGTCTAGAGTCTGGAAGGCGTTCATGGAACGTCTGGGGGTCTTGGTCAGCCTGACCTCTGAATTTCACCCCGAGAGTAATGGGCAGGTGGAAAGGGTGAATCAATATGTGGGTAGGTTCCTGCGGACCTACTGTCAGGACCGGCCGGGGGAGTGGTCGGTGTTCCTGCCATGGGCAGAATACGCTCAGAACTCTCTCTGCCACTCCTCCACTAACCTAACACCCTTCCAATGTGTTTTGGGTTACCAACCGGTCCTGGCACCATGGCACCAGAGCCAGACCGAGGCTCCTGCGGTGGATGACTGTGTTCTCAGAAGGCTGACCGCCACCGCAGGGAGGCCCCGGTTTTCGTACCGGGAGATCGGGTCTGTCTCTCGACCCAGAATCTACCCCTCCGCCTGCCCTGCCGGAAGCTGAGCCCGCGGTTTGTGGGGCTGTTTAAAGTCCTGAGGAGGATAAACGAGATTACGTACTGGTTGTTACTCCCCCCTGATTACCGTATTAACCCCTCGTTTCATGTGTCTCTCCTCAGGCCGGTGGTAGCTGGTCCGCTCCAGGAGTCTGAGGTGCGGGAGGTTCCTCAACCTCCTCTGGACATCGAGGAGGCCCCGGCGTACTCGGTCCGTTCCATACTGGATTCGAGGCGTCGGGTGGGGAGGCTTCAGTATCTCGTGGAGTGGGAGGGGTACGGTCCGGAGGAACGGTGCTGGGTCCCAAGGCGGGACATCCTCGATCCCTCCCTGTTGAGGGACTTCCACCGTCGCCATCCGACTCGCCCTGCTCCGCGTCCTCCTGGCCGTCCCCGTGGCCGGGGTCGGCACACTGCTGGAGCCGCGCCTCAAGGGGGGGGGGTACTGTCACGACTTCCGCCGAGGCTGCCTCCCCTCCTTGCTCGGGCAGGTTTCGGCGTTCGTCGTCACCGGCTTACTAGCTACTGCCGATCCCATTCTCATCACTCCACTTGTCTTGTCTTGTCAATCACACACACCTGGTGCTCATTCCCCTAATTAGTATGTGTATAAGTGTTCCCTCTGTTCCCCTTATCTTTGTGAGTGATTGTTTCTTTGTGAGAGCCAGCAGCTCAGTTGAGCTACTCTTCCATTTGATGGAATATGTCCCTTGTGATAGTTTCGTTTTGACGCTGGGTGCGTTTTATTTATGTAAACGGAATAAACTCTGGACTTCTGTGTTTTACCTCCTGCGCCTGACTCCTTCATTCACACCTCGTCACTCTCAACCCCTTCACCGAACACAGAGTAACATCAAGTAACCTTAATTACACTCTCACCCCCTTCACTGAACACAGAGGAACATCAAGGCACCCAGTGCTCCCAGTACAATCCAAACATGATTAGGAAACATTAGCCTAGGCGGTTAGTGGCGGTTGTGGTGTGATGACGTGTGTATCTGTGTGGTGTAGAGCCGAGCGCTGCCAGATCACTCAGTCAGTTGGAGTCTGACAGTTTCAACTGCTCCACCTCCACTTCAATCTGACTGTTTCTACTGCTCCACCTCCACTTCAATCGGTCTGACTGTTTCTACTGCTCCACCTCCACTTCAATCGGTCTGACTGTTTCTACTGCTCCACCTCCACTTCAATCAGTCGGACTGTTTCTACTGCTCCACCTCCACTTCAATCGGTCTGACTGTTTCTACTGCTCCACTTCCACCTCCACTTCAATCAGTCTGACTGTTTCTACTGCTCCACCTCCACTTCCACTTTAATCGGTCTGACTGTTTCAACTGCTCCACCTCCACTTCAATCGGTCTGACTGTTCCTCAGTAACTTATATCTAACTCAGAGAGTTTAATCTACATCCAGGACACCTACTTGTGTTGCTTATAGATTGAATGTATTCCTTATTCATTCCTTTCGAGGCGACCGTTGGATTAAAATGTAGACTGTGTTATTGATACCAGTAACATTCCTTTTTTTATGAGGTTCTTGATCACATCAAGATAAACCATTGCCTTGGAAACACATTAATGTTAATGATATATCATTGCTTTTACAAAACAATTTGCACCAATGACACTAATGTTGAACTATAGCTACATAAACCAACCCAACTATAGCTACATAAACCAACCCAACTATAGCTACGTAAACCAACCCAACTATAGCTACGTAAACCAACTATAGCTACATAAACCAACCCAACTATAGCTACGTAAACCAACCCAACTATAGCTACATAAACCAACCCAACTATAGCTACGTAAACCAACCCAACTATAGCTACATAAACCAACCCAACTATAGCTACGTAAACCAACTCAACTATAGCTACGTAAACCAACCCAACTATAGCTACGTAAACCAACCCAACTATAGCTACATAAACCAACCCAACTATAGCTACGTAAACCAACCCAACTATAGCTACGTAAACCAACCCAACTATAGCTACGTAAACCAACCCAACTATAGCTACATAAACCAACCCAACTATAGCTACGTAAACCAACCCAACTATAGCTACGTAAACCAACCCAACTATAGCTACGTAAACCAACCCAACTATAGCTACGTAAACCAACCCAACTATAGCAACATAAACCAACCCAACTATAGCTACGTAAACCAACCCAACTATAGCAACGTAAACCAACCCAACTATAGCTACGTAAACCAACCCAACTATAGCTACGTAAACCAACCCAACTATAGCTACGTAAGCCAACCCAAATCTATGGCTGCTATCTGCCTAGTCCACATAATACTTTTTAGGTTGCGTGTTCAATCAAAACCTCAATAAAATATTGACGTTAGCATGTCAGCACCCACCACGCAATACTCATTTAGCAGAAGTACCAGGCTAACTGTGACTACGCTCCACTCAGTGTTCCAACTGTGACTACGCTCCACTCAGTGTTCTAACTGTGACTACGCTCCACTCAGTGTTCCAACTGTGACTACGCTCCACTCAGTGTTCTAACTGTGACTACGCTCCACTCAGTGTTCTAACTGTGACTACGCTCCACTCAGTGTTCTAACTGTGACTACTCTCCACTCAGTGTTCTAACTGTGACTACTCTCCACTCAGTGTTCTAACTGTGACTACTCTCCACTCAGTGTTCTAACTGTGACTACGCTCCACTCAGTGTTCTAACTGTGACTACGCTCCACTCAGTGTTCTAACTGTGACTACGCTCCACTCAGTGTTCTAACTGTGACTACTCTCCACTCAGTGTTCTAACTGTGACTACTCTCCACTCAGTGTTCTAACTGTGACTACGCTCCACTCAGTGTTCTAACTGTGACTACTCTCCACTCAGTGTTCTAACTGTGAATACGCTCCACTCAGTGTTCTAACTGTGACTACTCTCCACTCAGTGTTCTAACTGTGACTACGCTCCACTCAGTGTTCTAACTGTGACTACTCTCCACTCAGTGTTCTAACTGTGACTACTCTCCACTCAGTGTTCTAACTGTGACTACTCTCCACTCAGTGTTCTAACTGTGACTACTCTCCACTCAGTGTTCTAACTGTGACTACTCTCCACTCAGTGTTCTAACTGTGACTACGCTCCACTCAGTGTTCTAACTGTGACTACTCTCCACTCAGTGTTCTAACTGTGACTACGCTCCACTCAGTGTTCTAACTGTGACTACGCTCCACTCAGTGTTCTAACTGTGACTACGCTCCACTCAGTGTTCTAACTGTGACTACGCTCCACTCAGTGTTCTAACTGTGACTACTCTCCACTCAGTGTTCTAACTGTGACTACGTTCCACTCAGTGTTCTAACTGTGACTACTCTCCACTCAGTGTTCTAACTGTGACTACTCTCCACTCAGTGTTCTAACTGTGACTACGCTCCACTCAGTGTTCTAACTGTGACTACTCTCCACTCAGTGTTCTAACTGTGACTACTCTCCACTCAGTGTTCTAACTGTGACTACTCTCCACTCAGTGTTCTAACTGTGACTACTCTCCACTCAGTGTTCTAACTGTGACTACGCTCCACTCAGTGTTCTAACTGTGACTACTCTCCACTCAGTGTTCTAACTGTGACTACGCTCCACTCAGTGTTCTAACTGTGACTACACTCCACTCAGTGTTCTAACTGTGACTACTCTCCACTCAGTGTTCTAACTGTGACTACGCTCCACTCAGTGTTCTAACTGTGACTACGCTCCACTCAGTGTTCTAACTGTGACTACGCTCCACTCAGTGTTCTAACTGTGACTACGCTCCACTCAGTGTTCTAACTGTGACTACTCTCCACTCAGTGTTCTAACTGTGACTACTCTCCACTCAGTGTTCTAACTGTGACTACACTCCACTCAGTGTTCTAACTGTGACTACTCTCCACTCAGTGTTCTAACTGTGACTACGCTCCACTCAGTGTTCTAACTGTGACTACGCTCCACTCAGTGTTCTAACTGTGACTACGCTCCACTCAGTGTTCTAACTGTGACTACGCTCCACTCAGTGTTCTAACTGTGACTACTCTCCACTCAGTGTTCTAACTGTGACTACTCTCCACTCAGTGTTCTAACTGTGACTACACTCCACTCAGTGTTCTAACTGTGACTACTCTCCACTCAGTGTTCTAACTGTGACTACGCTCCACTCAGTGTTCTAACTGTGACTACGCTCCACTCAGTGTTCTAACTGTGACTACGCTCCACTCAGTGTTCTAACTGTGACTACTCTCCACTCAGTGTTCTAACTGTGACTACTCTCCACTCAGTGTTCTAACTGTGACTACGCTCCACTCAGTGTTCTAACTGTGACTACTCTCCACTCAGTGTTCTAACTGTGACTACTCTCCACTCAGTGTTCTAACTGTGACTACTCTCCACTCAGTGTTCTAACTGTGACTACTCTCCACTCAGTGTTCTAACTGTGACTACGCTCCACTCAGTGTTCTAACTGTGACTACTCTCCACTCAGTGTTCTAACTGTGACTACGCTCCACTCAGTGTTCTAACTGTGACTACGCTCCACTCAGTGTTCTAACTGTGACTACTCTCCACTCAGTGTTCTAACTGTGACTACTCTCCACTCAGTGTTCTAACTGTGACTACTCTCCACTCAGTGTTCTAACTGTGACTACTCTCCACTCAGTGTTCTAACTGTGACTACTCTCCACTCAGTGTTCTAACTGTGACTACGCTCCACTCAGTGTTCTAACTGTGACTACTCTCCACTCAGTGTTCTAACTGTGACTACGCTCCACTCAGTGTTCTAACTGTGACTACTCTCCACTCAGTGTTGTAATCAAACGGTTCCACCTTCCAAAGTGAGTAATTGAGTGAGAAATGGTCTAACAATCAACCGTGTGCTATCACAATGTGTAACCTACTGTAAGCACTGTAATATCACAATATCTGGAGGCCCTTTTCCAGAACTGTGCAGCATTTTTCGTGGACCAAAGTAATTTAAACCGCTTTGTTTCACAGCACACCACTTTGCGAAATCAATAAATATCAATCCCTGCCAATAGCTAGCTACCTCAAAGACCTGCTTGTTTGATGTTTCCAGCTCTGTATAGAAGAGAGACTGGGCTCCTGCTGTTGCCTGACAACACCTGAAACAGCCTGAAGCCGGTAGGCAGTGAAGGGAGGTGAAATAGACAGACTTTGGAAGGAAAACATCTTTCAGGACTGCGTCCCAAATAGCACCCTATTCTCTATAATATAGTGCACTACTTTTATGGGCTAAAAAAAGTAGTAGTCTATTGGCTCTGGTCAAAAGTAGTGCACTTTAAAGGGAATAGGGTGCCATTTGGGAAGCATTCATTCCTCTGATACTATTGCTGGGCTAAACTTCCTTTAAACTACCTCTCCAGTCTGACTGGGAGCTGGAGAGATTTCCTCCAAAGATTATATTGATTGATTTCCACGAGCTAAAAGCCAAGTGAACACAGTAAAGACGCAGCCAGCCAGAGAAATGCTCTCCAGTTTTGCTACACCAGCTGCTTGCTGTGCAGTGGCTTAATGGGCTGAGCCGCTGCCCTTCACCCAGGAGGAGGTTTTCACATCCAGTTCTTCACCTTCATTCTCAACCATGTAGTCTAGTAGATGCTCTTTTCCAGAGCGATTTACACATAGAAGGCACAAAGTCTTAAAAGACACAATCCTTATTTTGCTACATCCATTTTTTGGACTTATAAATTAATGATGTACCCAATCATTCTTGAAGAATATAACTTCTAAATGCCTGATGACCTTAGTTCAACTGTCGTACCCCGTCAGAACCCAAAATAGAAGCTTGTTTTACTCCAATGTTTGTAATCAACATAAATGTAAACAAACATTGTATCGCCTCAAAACACGGTTAAAGCTATCATTTAGATATCAGAGAAGGGAAATTCCTGCCTGCATGAGGGGGGGGGAGAGAGAGAGAGAGAGGGAGGGGGGAGAGAGAGAGAGAGAGAGAGAGAGAGAGAGAGAGAGAGAGAGAGAGAGAGAGAGAGAGAGAGAGAGAGAGAGAGAAAGGCTATTCCTGTGTGTGTGTGTGTGTGTGTGTGTGTGTGTGTGTGTGTGTGTGTGTGTGTGTGTGTGTGTGTATGTTTGGTGGGGGAGGGGTGGCACGCAGAGCAACACCACTCACTCCTTCAGGCAGGAAAAGGGAAAAGCCCCTCTTTCTCCCTTACTTTTCTAATCACATAACTGACGTTTGCCTATTTGCTACGGGCCAAATCACTTTCACCCTTTTAATAACTGATATCTAATAAGCTCAAGCATTAACAGACTGGCTTGATGGCTAACATCAACGTTGATGAAGATATTTGGTTATAACTGTGGAGGAGTAGCAGTGGAAGACCACAGAGAGCTCCTGTAGTGTAGACTACTGTGTAATGCGTAAATATCAGCAAATTAGGTGAAGGTCCATTGTTCAGAAAACCGTTTTTTTAAGCCAATCTGACTTAAAACGCTTGTTTTATACAGTGAGTGAAAAAAGTATTTGATCCCCTGCTGATTTTGTACGTTTGCCCACTGACAAAGAAATGTCTAATTTTAATGGTAGGTTTATTTGAACAGAATAACAACAACAAAGAGACAGAATAACAACAACAAAAATCCAGAAAAACGCATGTCAAAAATGTTATAAATTGATTTGCATTTTAAAGAGGGAAATAAGTATCTGACCCCCTCTCAATCAGAAAGATTTCTGGCTCCCAGGTGTCTTTTATACAGGTAACGAGCTGAGATTAGGAGCACACTCTTAAAGGGAGTGCTCCTAATCTCAGCTTGTTACCTGTATAAAAGACATCTGTCCACAGAAGCAATCAATCAATCAGATTCCAAACTCTCCACCATGGCCAAGACCAAAGAGCTCTCCAAGGATGTCAGGGACAAGATTGTCGATTTCTGGCTATAGTGGCCATGGAGGTGCATATGAAGTTCCATAAGTCATTGTATGGCACAACCCAGCATTAGCACTAGCCTCAAACCCAGTCCCCCACATTGCACTCACTTGAATGTGGTATCATGGGCGTGTAGACCTTGGGGTCGATTGTGCCCATGGGTGGAGGCAGGAGGGGGTTGGCGAAGCTCCGTAGGGGGTGCGTGGGCCTGACGCAGGCGGTGGGGATGGTACGGGTTGAGATGCCCCCAACCTCCTCTGTGCCAGGGAGAGAGAGCTCCCCTCCACCTCCTACTCCTGGCTGACTGCTACTGCTGGTAATCAGAGTATGCTGCTGCTGCAACCCCAGCGGAGTGGAGCCCTCTGTCGATATCGCTGCACAGAGAGACAGAGAAACAGGTTAGTTAATTCCACCTGTTAGTTAGTTAGTCCCATTGCAAGGAGTGTTGCCCTCTGTCAATATCGCTGCACAGAGAGACAGAGAAACAGGTTAGTTAGTTCCACCTGTTAGTTAGTTAGTCCCATTGCAAGGAGTGTTGCCCTCTGTCAATATCGCTGTACAGAGAGATAGAGAAACAGGTTAGTTAGTTCCACCTGTTAGTTAGTTAGTCCCATTGCAAGGAGTGTTGCCCTCTGTCAATATCGCTGTACAGAGAGACAGAGAAACAGGTTAGTTAGTTCCACCTGTTAGTTAGTTCCTCCCATTGCTAGGAGTGTTGCCCTCTGTCGATATCGCTGCACAGAGAGACAGAGAAACAGGTTAGTTAGTTCCACCTGTTAGTTAGTTAGTCCCATTGCAAGGAGTGTTGCCCTCTGTCAATATCGCTGTACAGAGAGACAGAGAAACAGGTTAGTTAGTTCCACCTGTTAGTTAGTTAGTCCCATTGCAAGGAGTGTTGCCCTCTGTCAATATCGCTGTACAGAGAGACAGAGAAACAGGTTAGTTAGTTCCACCTGTTAGTTAGTTAGTCCCATTGCAAGGAGTGTTGCCCTCTGTCGATATCGCTGCACAGAGAGACAGAGAAACAGGTTAGTTAGTTCCACCTGTTAGTTAGTTAGTCCCATTGCAAGGAGTGTTGCCCTCTGTCAATATCGCTGTACAGAGAGACAGAGAAACAGGTTAGTTAGTTCCACCTGTTAGTTAGTTAGTTCCACTGGTTAGTTATTATATCATAGTTGTCTTTGATCTATATCGTGTAGCTATAAAAACAACAACAATTAATCAAAATAGAAGTAACCTCATGCTGAGAGATCCAGGATGCCCTACTCCCAGTAACCTCATGCTGAGAGATCCAGGATGCCCTACTCCCAGTGACCTCATGCTGAGAGATCCAGGATGCCCTACTCCCAGTGACGTCATGCTGAGAGATCCAGGATGCCCTACTCCCAGTGACCTCATGCTGAGAGATCCAGGATGCCCTACTCCCAGTGACGTCATGCTGAGAGATCCAGGATGCCCTACTCCCAGTGACCTCATGCTGAGAGATCCAGGATGCCCTACTCCCAGTGACCTCATGCTGAGAGATCCAGGATGCCCTACTCCCAGTGACGTCATGCTGAGAGATCCAGGATGCCCTACTCCCAGTGACCTCATGCTGAGAGGAAAACAGTGTTCAGGTGTGATTGGAAGCCCACACCACAAAAAAACAGATAACAGATAACAAAACCTACTAATTATAATGTATTAATTAATTGATCAGTAATCACAAAAAAAATATATATATATGTGTGTGTGTGTTTTATTGGAATGTGAATGTATGAATTAGGCTACATGGAGGAGAACACTGGGTCGTTTTCTTTTTGGCATTACACTAAAGTATTGTTGACATTGGTAGCCGAGCCATTCTACCTTTACTGTGCTATAGGCCTAGGGGTCCATCTGAAACGAGATCTAAGGTACATCTTGGTAAACACGCCAAGCGTCTTGGCCAGGGGGCATTTAACACTGGCCTTTTCACTTAACCAGCAAACCACCCTTGAGGTTAGAAACCTATTTTACTGTCTTAATGCCTTGGACATCTATGGCCCCTCTCCCTCTACCTCTACCTCTCCTTTCTTCTCCCCTCCCCTCCCCTACTCTCCTCTCCCTCCTCTCCCCTCCCCTCCTCTCCTCTCCTCTCCTCTCCTCTCCTCTCCTCTCCTCTCCTCTCCACTTCTTTCTACCTTGTTTGCTCTCTCCATCCGAACAAAGTGATTTCCCCGACACTGAAACTAACCTGATTCCCGTCGTGGTGCGTCCCGAATGGTACCCCATTCTTTCCATTCATGGGTTGCACCTCCGTTACTCGGTCGCGTCATGCCATTGTTATGAACGTTCTCAAGCCGCCATCCACCAGCAGCGCCATAGCGGTGCCCTAAAGACGTGACAAGCCCAGTCATTCTGGACGGAGGCTAACAACTGTTTAGTCTAAATTACACTATAGTTGTCATTAGCTAGCAATGTTGTCATTAGCTAGCAATGTTGTCATTAGCTAGCAATGTTGTCATTAGCTAGCAAATTTGTCATTAGCTGGCAATGTTGTCATTAGCTAGCAATGTTGTCATTAGCTAGCAATGTTGTCATTAGCTAGCAATGTTGTCATTAGCTAGAAATGTTGTCATTAGCTAGCAAAGTTGTCATTAGCTAGCAAAGTTGTCATTAGCTAGCAAAGTTATCATTAGCTAGCAATGTTGTCATTAGCTAGCAATGTTGTCATTAGCTAGCAATGTTGTCATTAGCTAGCGATGTTTTTTTTGTTTTTTTTTGTAGTTATTTTTTATTTTATTTTAGGGGGTAGATCAGCTTAATATTGCAGATAGATTGTAACTTCCATCAATGTAATTGTCTGCATCACTTCCAATCCCCCATGTTTATATATATATATATATATATACACAAAGTGGGGAGAACAAGTATTTGATACTGCCGATTTTGCAGGTTTTCCTACTTACAAAGCATGTAGAGGTCTATAATTTTTATCATAGGTACACTTCAACTGTGAGAGACGAAAATCCAGAAAATCACATTGTATGATTTTTAAGTAATTAATTTGCATTTTATTGCATAACATAAGTATTTGATCACCTACCAACCATTAAGAATTCCGGCTCTCACAGACCTGTTAGTTTTTCTTTAAGAAGCCCTCCTGTTCTCCACTCATTACCTGTATTAACTGCACCTGTTTGAACTCGTTACCTATATAAAATACACCTGTCCACACACTCAATCAAACAGACTCCAACCTCTCCACAATGGCCAAGACCAGAGAGCTGTGTAAGGACATCAGGGATAAAATTGTAGACCTGCACAAGGCTGGGATGGGCTACAGGACAATAGGCAAGCAGCTTGGTGAGAAGGCAACAACTGTTGGCTCAATTATTTGAAAATGGAAGAAGTTCAAGATGACGGTCAATCACCCTCGGTCTGGGGCTCCATGCAAGATCTCACCTCGTGGGGCATCAATGATCATCAGGAAGGTGAGGGATCAGCCCAGAACTACACGGCAGGACCTGATCAATGACCTGAAGAGAGCTGGGACCACAGTCTCAAAGAAAACCATTAGTAACACACTACGCCGTCATGGATTAAAATACTGCAGCGCACGCAAGGTCAAGTCAGCGCATGTCCAGGCCCGTCTGAAGTTTGCCAATGACCATCTGGATGATCCAGAGGAGGAATGGGAGAAGGTCATGTGGTCTGATGAGACAAAAATAGAGCTTTTTGGTCTAAACTCCACTCGCCGTGTTTGGAGGAAGAACAAGGATGAGTACAACCCCAAGAACACCATCCCAACCGTGAAGCATGGAGGTGGAAACATCATTCTTTGGGGATGCTTTTCTGCAAAGGGGACAGGACGACTGCACCGTATTGAGGGGAGGATGGATGGGGCCATGTATCGCGAGATCTTGATAACATACATATATATATATATATATATATATATACATACACACATACATACATACATACATACATACATACATACATACATACATACATACATACATACCCTTTAAAACAAATATATTTCCCTTTATTACTTTCCAACCCCACCACCCCTTCCCTAATTGGAGAAAAATAGTGAACAACAATGCTTAGGCCTCTACCAGCTTATACTTACTATATACATTTTATGGACACAGTCAATTTTACAATAATTATATTTTGTTTGTTTTTTCTCCTGAACTTCTTCTACTATCAACCTTTCCGATCATTTTCATGATGTCCATCCGGTTTGCTTCTATATGCCATATCTTTCTAACTGTGTTCTTTCACAAAAGCTCCCAACCTACAACCTATATACTTATTATGGACACAGTATGCTTACATTATTAGGTATCTTGTTGTTATTAGTTGTTGTTAGTTGTTATTAGTCCCATCATTCAACTCCATTCAACACCTCCCATCTCCCATATATTTTTCAACTGTACTGTGATGTTTTAAAAAAGTTCTGAACCTTTCTATTCTCATTGTTTCTACAGATTGTAAATTGAAAATAAACATTTTTGCTAAAAGTATTATATATTATTGATCGATTGACTATGACTTTTCAGATCACCCAGTAATGCTATCTGCAAGGTTAGCTCCATCAAAATGATGACAAAAGGTTTTCCTACTAATTATTTGCCTCCTTTTATAATGTAATTGTCTTTCCAAGCCACTGTAATGCACATTTGATGAAATCTTCATCAGCGCTCAATGACAATGTATTGAGTAGAATGCTCAGTCGGGCATCAGTCCAAAACAAATGTTCAAAACAATATTGTGACAAAATGTGCAACCAATAAATAGTGTATACTATATTATATATATTATAATATTGTATAAATAGTGTATATTATATATATTATAATATTGTATAAATAGTGTATATTATATATATAATAATATTGTATAAATAGTGTATATTATATATATTATAATATTGTATAAATAGTGTATATTATATATATTATTATATTGTATAAATAGTATATATTATAATATTGTATAAATAGTGTATATTATATTATATATTATATATTATAATATTGTATAAATATTGTATATTATAATATATATATATATATATTATAATATTGTATAAATGGTGTATATTATATTATCTATATTATAATATTGTATAAATGGTTTATATTATAATATATATATATATATATTATAATATTGTATAAATAGTGTATATTATATTATCTATATTATAATATTGTATAAATAGTGTATATTATATTATCTATATTATAATATTGTATAAATAGTGTATATTATATTATATATATATATATATTATAATATTGTATATATAGTGCACTACATTTGACCAGGGCCTATATGAGGGATCAGCCCAGTATATTGGGGATAGGGTGTAAATGACTAATACATCTTGGCCTCAGTGTCATTTAGTCGCCTCGTCAAGGCTGTCTTAACACAATAAGAGCAAGCATGGAGCGTAGCGGAGTGAGAGAGAAACGACACGGCTAATGAGAAGTAAATGTCTGTTAGAGAAACTGAGACCAGAGGCAAGAAGAGAGACAGAAAGAGATAAAGCGAGGAGGAGAGATTGGATTGACAGGGAGGGAGAGACAGAGATTAAGAGGTGCAGAGGCCTTTAGGGAAAATAAGAGACAGAGAGAGACAGAGAGGGAGAGAGAGGGAGAGAGAGAGAGAGAGAGAGAGAGAGAGAGAGGGAGAGAGAGGGAGAGAGGGAGAGACAGAGAGAGAGGGAGAGAGAGAGGGAGAGAGAGGGAGAGAGAGAGAGAGAGAGAGAGAGAGGGAGAGAGAGAGACGGAGAGAGAGAGAGAGAGGGAGAGAGAGAGGGAGAGAGGAGAGAGAGAGGGAGATTAAGGAGAGAGAGGGAGAGAGGAGAGAGAGAGGGAGATTAAGGAGAGAGAGAGGGAGAGATGGAGAGGGAAGAGAGAGAGGGAGAGAGGAGCGAGAGTAAGGAGAGAGCAGAAGAGAGGAAGATGTGAGGAAAAGGATAGACTCAGATTGCGAGTCAGAGGTAAAGTAAGAGAGGGAGAGAGATAAATGAAGAAAAAGAGAGATAGAGAGAGAAATAGATATGCAGTGTATGAGAGAGAAGGAGAGAGAGAGATATAGATAAACAGTATATGAGAGAAGGAGAGAGAGAGATATAATATAGATATAGATACAGAACTAGAATGTTATTTGGCCCTAAACAGAGAGTACACAGTGGCAGAATACCTGACCACCGTGACTGACCCAAACTTAAGGAAAGCTTTGACTATGTACAGACTCAGTGAGCATAGCCTTGCTATTGAGAAAGGCCGCCGTAGGCAGACCTGGCTCTCAAGAGAAGACAGGCTATGTGCACACTGCCCACAAAATGAGGTGGAAACTGAGCTGCACTTCCTAACTTCCTGCCAAATGTACGGCCACATTAGAGACTTTAACTATTTGCATATTGTTACAACACTGTATATAGAGATAATATGACATTTGAAATGTCTTTATTCTTTTGGAACTTTTGTGAGTGTAATGTTTACTGTTCATTTTTTATTGTTTATTTCAGTTTTGTTTATCCATTTCACTTGCTTTGGCAATGTAAACATAAGTTTCCCATGCCAATAAAGCCCCTTGAATTGAAATTGAGAGAGATGAACAGTACAACAGAGAGAGAGAGAGAGGGATAGAACGAGGGAAGAGAAGCAGACATACAGAATGACTGTAAACGGTACTGACTTCCACCTGCTGCGTAGCTGCGGTCCACGGTGAGGCTGGGGAAGGGCATGGGTCTCAGGGTAAACTTGGGGTGGGTGGTCAGAGTACCATGGCTATACCCGCAGGTGGGCGAGGGCAGGATGCCAGGGTACTGGCTGCTCTCCAGGGTTGGCACTGGCATGGCACTGACAACAGCTGGGTAGAGGGGAGGAGAGAGGGGAGGAGAGAGGGGAGGAGAGAGGGGAGGAGAGAGGGGACAACATAATGAGAGAAAAAAAACGACAGGGTTAATATAACCACTTGCATTCCAAATGGCACCCTCATCCCTATTCAAACCTCTAAATAGGGAATAGGGTGTCATTTGGGACACAAAGATAAACAGATAAACAATGACAGCCACCGTTTAGACTAAAGCAGGAAAACAAAGTGTTTTTTATTCTAGGTCATCTAGTCCCTAGTAAAACAGTTTTATCCAAAGTAACTTACATTTTATAGGATCAATTAGTGACAACGTAGAGCTGTATACTCTATATCGCTTCCAATAAACACTTCAATTAGGGGAGGTTCTAAAGAGAAATACTAAATACAGCACTACAGGGACATCTAAAGACGGTTCATTAGAAAACAGACTGAAACAAGGATGGACTGCCTGGACTCATTTTCGTCGCAAAACATTTCTAAATGATTTCCGTTGATGCCAGGCTGTTCCCAACATGGAGTTAGACAGAGGAGGATAGAAATATTGGAGAACTAGTCTGGAGTCTGGAGAACTAGTGTGGAGTCTGGATAACTAGTGTGGAGAACTAGTGACTGACTGAGCCTTGACTTTGAGAAGAGCCCTGAGGGGCTTAAAGAAGGGAGGGAGAGAGGATTGGGTGTGGGATGGAGGAGGGCGCTGGGCTGTTAAAACGCCCAGGGTACCCCACACACACAGAGAGAGAGAGACAGAGAGAGACAGACAAAGAGAGCTAGATAGAGGGAGAGCGAGATGGAGGGAGAGCGGGAGAGAGGGAGAGACAGAGGGAGGGAGGGAGAGAGACAGAGAGGGAGCTAGGGAGAGAGAGAGAGAGAGAGAGAGAGAGAGAGAGAGAGAGAGAGAGAGAGAGAGAGAGAGAGAGAGAGAGAGAGAGAGAGAGAGAGAGAGAGAGAGAGAGAGAGAAAAAGAAAAGCTGAAATAAATCATTCTCTCTACTATTATTCTGACATTTCACATTCTTAAAATAAAGTGGTGATCCTAACAGACCTAAAACGGGGAATTTTTACTAGGATTAAATGTCAGGAATTGTGAAAAACTGAGTTTAAATGTATTTGGCTAAGGTGTATGCAAAATTCCGACTTCAACTGTATACACTCCCGGTCAAAAGTTTGGACACACCTTCTCATTCAAGGGTTTTTCTTTATTTTTACTATTTTCTACATTGTAGAATAATTTTGACGACATCAAAACTATGAAATAACACATATGGAATCATGTAGTAACCAAAAAAGTGTTAAACTAATCAAAATATATTTTAGATTTTAGATTCTTCAAAGTAGCCACCCTTTGCCTTGATGACAGCTTTGCACACTTTTGGCATTATCTCAACCAGCTTCATGAGGTAATCACCTGGAATGCATTTCAATTAACAGGTGTGCCTTGTTAAAAGTTAATTTGTGGAATTTCTTTCCTTCTTAATGAGTTTGAGCCAATCAGTTGCGTTGTGACAAGGTAGGGGTGGTATACAGAAGATAGCCCTATTTGGTAAAAGACTAAGTCCATCATTACTTTAAGACATGAAGGTCAGTCAATCTGGAAAATTTCAAGAACTTTGAACGTTTCTTCAAGTGCAGTTGCAAAAACCATCAAGCGCTATGATGAAACTGGCTCTCATGAGGACTGCCACAGGAAAGGAAGACCCAGAGTTACCTCTGCTGCAGAGGATAAATTCATTAGAGTTACCAGCCTCAGAAATCG
>NW_028164073.1:0-65272 GCF_964263955.1 Coregonus lavaretus
TTGCTTTCAAATGTACTCGGTTGCACAACAACAGTCCGTGGGAAGCCAGAAGTTAAATACAATTCCATTTAAACTTAATGTGCCGGTGGGCAGGGCGGTTGGTCATTATGAGAGGGGTAATTTGAGACAAAATATCTAAAGGATAATATTATTGAACAGACTTTACAAACGTGGGTCTGTTGTAGACCCACTTCCTCTCGGCTTACCTCATGTCAAAATAAAAAACTCATTTTTTGTCCACCTATGGCACAAAATCAAGGACTATAATTGCTGGATAGAACATAGACTTAGATAGACATGGCATCATTGTATCTGTCCCATTATGGCGTCTGTGAGAGCACGGGCACTGCCATTAAGGCCATCTCCATTTTGAAGTAGTCCATTTTCTTCTACTACTACTTTTATGAGTTGGTAAACAAACTGAAAGGGTCCATACTGCCACCTGGAGTGTGTTGTTTGAACAGATATAATGCCAAGGTTGGCGATTTACTGCCACCTGTAGTTATGGAATGTTTGCTCACAAGTATAATTCATTGGCTGATCCCTCTTGGTGACCTGGATGGAATTCTGTGATCCTTCCTTAACCCCTAGGAAGTCCCATCCAGTTCACTACTTCAAAATGGTGAAAGTCCTCAATGGTGCTGCCCATGCTAAAACGATCAGGCTTTTGGCCACTAGAGTCCTCGATCTATCTCTATTGGATAGAAGTAGTAGGTCTAACATGAAAGTGAAATAATAATGGTCCGTTTGAGTGTCATTCTGACGTTTTTAAAAGACATAACACTTATTTAATTGTATTTATTTTACAAATATACACATAGGCCTACAATCATATTAATTATATTTTATTTTATTGAAATATTTGCTCTCTGAACAAGCTCATCTCAAAGCCTCTTTCTCTAGCACCAAAATTGGAATACGTCGTGACGTCAAGCGTAATTTCAGCCCGTCCCCTTTTGGTGAATGGAGAATCCGCTGTCCAATTGTGGCAGTCGAAAACAGCAACATTGTTTCCTTGTGTAGAGAATGGGTCTCAGTAACCCGATAAATTACTAAAGAAATGCTTAGATTAAGATAACATTGATACGCTCTCTAAGTCACCTAGTGCGGTGACTTATTGGTGAAGACATGGAAAAACAACCGAGGTTATTGGCATCCCAACTCCTCCTGAAAAACAGCGTCTTCGAAGTATTGTTAAACCATGTGATTCTGACATGGAAAGAGATTCCGGCCAATAAAAAACGCGTTTCAGGCAGTATACATCACCCGTTCAAAGTCGGTAAGTGTCAAAAGATAAACTGGGTATTAAGTGCAAAGATATATGCTACTAATATATTCCGACTGAGACATCTAGGGACAGATAGGTGATTTATAGCCTATAGTATGTTCTCTTTGTTGGATATATTCGCTATCCACATTCGCGTAAACACGTAACGTGCGCATTCACAATTCTCTGGATCTTAGTCTCAAAATATATAAATGTTTTGTTGCCTGCCCCTAACCTTTTTGCTGATGAAAGACAATACATTATTGTTATTGTCAACGAATGACATGGTATGTTAAAGCCTAAATTAGGCGTAGATGTAAAGGGCACTCTATAGGCCTATCTGAAACAGACAACAAGGACAGTTTAGTGCAGTCTTTTGTTTTTATTTTATAGATGCATTTGTATCATAGCAGCGAGACTATCCATTGCCCAGAACTTAGTTTTGAAAGCAAGCCAATTCTGAGTTGTTGAATGTTTGACAGCTGGGCCGCGGAATGCGGCGGCGGCCCTGGCTTGGGTAGATTCACTATGTCGGGTCAATTGGATGTTACGCGATTTGTTCTTGGAGTTTGCAATCACCTCATACGGTAGGCCTAATAACCGCTATAGCGCTTGCACGGTAGCCTTCTATTCCCACTGCATTTAAACGCACAAACCACTGCAAAAAAAAACGCATGAACCTACAGGATCGGGTCACCGCCTTGATGTTAGCGGAGAACGACAGGGTGTTGTCCAGGGTCACGCCAAGGCTCTTCGCACTCTGGGAGGAGGACACAACAGAGTTGTCAACCGTGATGGCAAGATCATGGAACGGGCAGTCCTTCCCCAGAGTGCGAAGAGCCTTGGCGTGACCCTGGACAACAACCTATCGTTCTCCGCTAACATCAAGGTTCAGCTTGAGGTGGTTATCCGTCATCCATACTGATATGTCTGCCAGACAGTAGATTAAGTGAAGCTTCACCTCCATTCAGAGCCTGCTGATCTTCACATATGTTGCTCTTTATATGCCCCCCAACCATAATCTGGAAATATATTAATTTCAGACTTCTGGACATAAAACTTACATATTGTGAAAACCACACACAGACATGTGAAATCCCTTAGCTAGATGAGCCTCAAACATCAGAGCAATGGCCTAGGCGACAACACCTTGGGTGGGCAATTGTCTTCCAAATGAATGTTCATATATAACACGCCATTCTCCAAATCAATATTTCTATATAACATGCCATTCTCCTTGCATTATGCTGTTGGGTCAGGGAGGAGGGAGGTTGCAATGCTGGGAAAAACACCTCCACAGCAGATCAACACAGCATTGCAACATTTTTCGAATGAAAGTAACAGCGCCCTTTAACATTAAACATTAATTCAGTCACCTCTGCTTGACAAAAACATATTTTTCTAGTACATTCATTGTCAAATTCATCAACCAGCATCGAGCCACTTTCACTTGTATTTGTACTGAGCTGTTTGTTTGAACTACTGGCACACAGGTCGGACACCCATGCATACCCCACAAGTGAGGTCAGTGGGATTGGAGAGAGTCCCCTCTCCCTGTCTCCCTATCTCCCTATCTCTCTCTCTCTCTCTGTCTCTCTCTCTCTCTCTCTCTCTCTCTCTCTCTCTCTCTCTCTCTCTCTCTCTCTCTCTCTCTCTCTCTCTCTCTCTCTCTCTCTGTCTCTCTCTCTGTCTCTCTCTCTCTCTCTCTCTCTCTCTCTCTCTCTGCCTCTCTCTGCCTCTCTCTCTCTCTCTCTCTCTCTCTCTCTCTCTGTCTCTCTCTCTGTCTCTCTCTCTGTCTCTCTCTCTCTCTCTCTCTCACTCTCACTCCTCTGTTTTTTTTTTATAAAGCTAGAAAAAAATATTTAAAAAAATAAAAAATATGAAGAAAATATGCATCACTAACTGTAAGTCACAGCATCAGTTCCTACACAGACTCTGAGGCACCATGCAGGTCTGACACCAGAGGAGGCTGGTGGGAGGAGCTATAGGAGGACGGGCTCCGTAATAATCCCCGAGTCGACTAGGTGAAAAATCTGTCGATGTGCCCTTGAGCAAGGCACTTAACCCTAATTGCTCCTGTAAGTCGCTCTGGATAAGAGCGTCTGCTAAATGACAAAAATGTAAATGTAAATGTAATGGCTGGAATGGAATCAATGGAACGTATCAAACACAAAACACATGAAACCACATGTTGGACTGAGTTCCATTTATTCCATTCCAGACGTCACAATGAGCCTGTCCTGCTATAGCTCCTCCCACCAGACTCCACTGCCTGACAACCATTCTATTGTCTTGAGGACTTTACAACCATTTGGTCTGATCAAAGACCAGGACACCCTTTCAAATAGATACATCCTCTCAGCCTTGATGACTAAACTAATCAAAGACTAACACACACACACACACACCACAGTAATCTGATCATGGTGACTCCACAGTAATAACATTTATAACTCATAAGTCACCAGGTGTGATTTACCTTTTGACAGATGAAACCCTACATCAACTACTGATGACTCTTATGGGTGGAAGTGAGCATTTCACATATTGCAGTTTTTCTCAATTGCTAAAACACTAAACCCTATTGTCTGAACCAAATGCTCAGTTGCCTGAACCCACTGATTGAATCAATCACTCTTTTGGCAAAACCATAAGCACTTTTCACCTGTTTAGACATAACTTGCCAACACATTTTCATTGTGATGCACCCGTGCTGCATAATGGTGAGCACAGGTGACAAAAGTCAAACACAATTAGAGCACAGGTGTCACCACTTGAACACAACAACTCAAAATTGATCACACGTGTGGCTAATGATGTGAAGGAACATATACAGTAAGCCAGTTCAGAGAGCACTGGTTTGTGAGGCCCTACAATGGATAGAAATCTGAGAGGAAGAGTTCGTGTGAGAGGAGGTCAAGGTGGTCGAGGTGGTCAGCGAAGACAAAGAACAGTAATATCTGATGAAATCAGAGCTACTGTGATTGACCATGTTCTTGTCCATGGTATGAGCATGAGGGAGGCTGGACAAAGGGTACAACCAAACATCAGTAGATTCACTGTGTCCACCATAATCCGAAGATTTAGAGAAGAGAACAGGTAATTACCTTTTTTTGACATTACAGTACAGTATGTAAATGTTGACAGCAATTACTGTATGACATACTATATACTGTACCACAGTATACTGTAAGTAAATATATGTTTCAGTACATCACTGTACCAATGTACTGTAGTATTGTAATGGAGGGTTGGTCTAACTGTTTGTAGGCCTAGTATTCCATGTATATTTTTTGTAACTCCATGTTCTCTTTTTGTAGAATTGAAAGACTGCCACATGGGGGTGGGAGGACAGGTATGTTCTCCCCACACCAAGAGACCCTAATTGTTGATATGGTCCGTGAGAACAATGCCATTAAACTGAGCGAAATTCAGCAGAAGATCATTGAGGACCATTTACATTTTGAGGGTATCAACAGTGTCAGCCTCTCTACTGTTGACCGTGTCCTCAAGCGCAACAGACTGCGCATGAAACAGCTATACAGAGTGCCCTTTGATCGCAACTCAGACAGAGTCAAAGAGTAAAGATTCCAGTATGTACAGGTTGGCATATATCCAGACACATTCAATGTTGATTACTCTAAGTAGTGATTTACTGTAGTGGCCTAAATCACTTTTTCCGTATCACTTACAAAACTATATCTATTTCTACAGAGGGTTTTTCAACTGGATGCAATGGAAAGACCCCATCAATACATCTACATGGATGAAGCTGGGTTTAATCTCACCAAAAGGAGAAGGAGAGGCCGTAATGTGATTGGCCATCGGGCCATTGTTGGTGTTCCTGGGCAGCGTGGTGGTAATGTCACATTATGTGCTGCCATCAGCAATCATGGGGTTGTCCACCATCATGCCAACCTGGGGCCCTACAACACTCACCAGCTCCTCATTTTCCTCAATCACATGCGAGATGCTTTGTTAGGGCAGCAGGATGAGCATCTATCTATGTTGTTGTTTGGGACAATGTGAGTTTTCACAGAGCCCTCCAGGTTAGAGAGTGGTACAATATGAACCAAGGTTTTATCAATCTTTGCCTTCCACCGTACTCCCCTTTCCTAAACCCCATTGAGGAATTCTTCTCCTCATGGCGGTGGAAGGTATATGAACGCCAACCTTACACCGGGGTAAATCTCCTGCAAGCCATGGGACTTGCCTGTGGTGACATAGGTGTGGAGGCATGCCAAGCCTGGATACGGCATTCCAGGGTTTTTTTCCCCCGTTGCCTGGCCAGACAAAATGTGGCCTGTGATGTGGATGAAGTCCTGTGGCCTGACCCAGTACGGAGACATGATGCTGTGGCTGAGTAATGCACTTATTTGAATATTTTTGTACTTTATTTTTACATGGGCTTACTGTACACAAGTGGCAAACGCATAAGATTTCTGTTTGTTTTTACAAGTGCTACATGTAAATGCACAAGATTTGTTTTGTCTTTTTGTACAAGTGCTAAATGTACAGGTTTTTTTTGTTTTGCAACATGCATTTAGCCTACAGTGAACAATAAACATTTATTTCTCCAGCTTCATGTCCTGAGCATTATGTTTTCTATTTTTCTACGTAGTGTTTAGTGACTGTTCAGTAGTGTTTTTTATTTTGATTGACTCGGGTTGACTCACGATTTGACAACATAGTTCAGTTTTGAGCACAGATTGAACTGTTTTGAGGTGAAAGTTTGGTTTTGCAAGAAGAGTCTGAGGTTTTGTGAATGTAGCTTGAAAATTGGGTTTTGTGTTCACAGTTAAGAGAAAAGGAGAGCAGCTTTCAAGAAATGTGTCTTAGCAATTGAGAAAAACTGTAAGATATAATACAAGGATACTTCCTTTGTGTGTTGTACTTAGTCAATTGAAAATGTGCTTAAAGTTTTGAAAAAACAGCCTTTTTGATGATCTGTTTTGTATTAAGAGTTGTGAAATTTTACCACATACTTGTGAAAATAGTACAAAAGTGATTATAAAATCTATAATACATGGATACTTCCTTAAATGTACTTATTTTGTGTTATGCAGTTATGTTATTGAAACAGAATAAGTCTAATGAGAGAATAAATAAGTCAAGTCCAACCATTACCTCTCTCCTCTTTCACATCCCTCTATCATCACTCCATGGGTGTGTCCCAATAATCTCTCCTTCCTCCTGAAGTGTATCATTCCTTCACTACTCCTCTCAAATGTAAAAGCATTGGATTGGTGTTGGCATGGGGTAGAGGGAGTTTACATATACCAGTCATTTCCTTTTAAATCCATGAAGGGAAGTGGACAAGTTCACACTTAGAAAGGAGATAATAGTTCCACACCCCATGTGTCCTGATAACTACAGGAATGGAACCATATTGAGGTTGTCTGCTTTCTATACGGTTTGATGGGAGAGAGAGAGAGAGAGAGACAGAGACAGAGAGAGACAGAGACAGAGACAGAGACAGAGAGAGAGAGAGAGAGAGAGATAGAGAGAGAGAGAGAGAGAGAGAGGCAGAGAGAGAGAGGCAGAGAGAGAGAGGACATCAGGTAAAGTTCTGGAGATGAGGGAATATGTGTGCAGAAAGAAACCCTCCAGTATGGTTAACCCCAGTTAGGCCCAGTATGGACTATCAATACAAGTGACCATTTAGAATGTGACCCAGTTCAATGGGTCTTAACAGAACTGGGGGATGTCAGCCATGAAGTTGTCTAAACACAACTGGAATATAATTTGTTTGTGATTCATTGTTAATGGATTTTCCATTAGGAACACAGGGGGAAAACCTAACACAACAACACACATAACACACAACCAATAAAAACAAAGGGGGAGGAAACCACTAAAGTCATTACCATATTGTCATTTTCTAACGACAGGGAGAAAACATGTAAAATCTAGAAGACTACTTTAGATCTGGTCAGAAGAAGCCTAGTGCACTACGTAGGGAACAGGGAGAGATTTGGGACAGAGACAGTAACTCCTGTATGGAAATCTTCATTCTAATGACAGTGAGCAAATCTCCACCCTATTCCCTATGTAGTGCACTACTTTAGATCTGATCAGAAGTAGCCTAGTGCACTACGTAGGGAACAGGGTGTCATTTGGGCCAGAGTCAGTAACTCCCCTGGGTATGAATTGTCTCTCTATCTTATCTGTCTATGCTTGGTTGACCTAGCAACTGGGTCTGTTTTAATGTCCAGACAGCATGTACCCAACAGTGAGGTCAGTGGGATTGGAGAGAGTCCCCTCTCCCTCTCTCTGTCTCCTCCCGAGTATCATTTCTTACTCGGCAGGATCCGTCCACGTTATCGGAGGACTCCTGGCAAGCGGGGAGTCGCCGACCCGCGTTCAATGTGCCGGTCCGCTTAGCGAGTGCGTCCCGCACGCCCCCATGTCTTCTTTTTTTTCATTTTCATATTTTTCAAAAAATAATTTTTCATATTTTTTTTTCTGCTTCAAAGTAGATTAAGTCAGCTTCTCCAACATTACGGTTTTTTCTCTGCTTCAAAGTAGATTAAGTGAAGCTTCACCTCCATTCAGGCAGTTATCACACCCCCCCACCCGGATTCGACC
The DNA here is from genome assembly GCF_964263955.1 of Coregonus lavaretus. Classification (NCBI taxonomy): domain Eukaryota; kingdom Metazoa; phylum Chordata; class Actinopteri; order Salmoniformes; family Salmonidae; genus Coregonus; species Coregonus lavaretus. Next base: position 7,856 of record NW_028164073.1, read on the forward strand.
CCACTGGTCATTTAAAGACGTGTTTGGCTACGGGCACGTGGTAAGTTATGCGTTCACCTGGTAGTCGTCTTTTTTTTCATTTTCATATTTATGAAAAAAAATATTTTTTATTTTTTTGGTAGTCATTTAGCAGACACTCTTATCCAGAGCGACTTACAGTTAGTGATGCATATTTTCTTCATATTTTTTTTTTTTTTTTATATATATTTTCTAGCTTTATAAAAAAACAAACGGATAAAAACCTGGTTTTCCTATTTGAAAAAAGTTGAAAGGCAACGTGGATCTACTGTGGTGTAGTTCTTCCCAGCATTGCAACCAAATCAGATTTGTATTACATATTGCCTGGAGTGATTTAAAAAGGAAAGAAAGCTCTAATCTTTACCCAAATGGTCTCAAATTATAGGCCTGATCACCCTGGACCAATGCCTGTTGGTAATTTCAGTAGAACCAAGCAACTCAAGTAGCTATTCAACCTCAAAACTACCTGGTTTTGCTATACATTCAAAACAGCAGTATAATGTGAATTTTTTGTGGGCATTTAAAAATGACAGAAAATCTTTTCCAAAATGGTCTCAAATGAGCTGTACTCTCAGGCCCATGGGAGAAAGGGTTTTACTAGGCAGGGAGTGTAGAACAAGATGCATGGAGCTCCAGAGGTCACAAGGTCAATGTGGGCCTGCATGGATGTCAGCAGGGCATGAGGGAGAAGGCCCAAGTGAATAGGTGTGTCTGTGTGAGTGTGTGTGTGAGTGATGTATGTTGTTAAGCTATGGAATTAATTGTACAGCATTGGATTGGTGTTGGCATGGGGTAGAGGGAGTTTACATATACCAGTCATTTCCTTTTAAATCCATGAAGGGAAGTGGACAAGTTCACACTTAGAAAGGAGATAATAGTTCCACACCTCATGTGTCCTGATAACTACAGGAATGGAACCATATTGAGGTTGGCTGCTTTCTTTACGGTTTGATGGGAGAGAGAGAGAGAGAGAGAGAGACAGAGACAGAGACAGAGACAGAGACAGAGACAGAGACAGAGACAGAGACAGAGAGAGAGAGAGAGAGAGAGAGAGAGAGAGAGAGAGAGAGAGAGAGAGAGAGAGAGAGAGAGAGAGAGAGAGAGAGAGAGAGAGAGAGAGAGAGAGAGAGAGAGAGAGAGAGAGAGAGAGAGAGAGAGAGAGAGAGTGAGAGAGAGAGAGAGACAGAGAGAGAGAGAGAGAGAGAGAGAGAGAGGACATCAGGTAAAGTTCTGGAGATGAGGGAATATGTGTGCAGAAAGAAACCCTCCAGTATGGTTAACCCCAGTTAGGCCCAGTATGGACTATCAATACAAGTGACCATTTAGAATGTGACCCAGTTCAATGGGTCTTAACAGAACTGGGGGATGTCAGCCATGAAGTTGTCTAAACACAACTGGAATATAATTTGTTTGTGATTCATTGTTAATGGATTTTCCATTAGGAACACAGGGGGAAAACCTAACACAACAACACACATAACACACAACCAATAAAAACAAAGGGGGAGGAAACCACTAAAGTCATTACCATATTGTCATTTTCTAACGACAGGGAGAAAACATGTAAAATCTAGAAGACTACTTTAGATCTGGTCAGAAGAAGCCTAGTGCACTACGTAGGGAACAGGGAGAGATTTGGGACAGAGACAGTAACTCCTGTATGGAAATCTTCATTCTAATGACAGTGAGCAAATCTCCACCCTATTCCCTATGTAGTGCACTACTTTAGATCCGATCAGAAGTAGCCTAGTGCACTACGTAGGGAACAGGGTGTCATTTGGGCCAGAGTCAGTAACTCCCCTGGGTATGAATTGTCTCTCTATCTTATCTGTCTATGCTTGGTTGACCTAGCAACTGGGTCTGTTTTAATGTCCAGACAGCATGTACCCTACAGTGAGGTCAGTGGGATTGGAGAGAGTCCCCTCTCCCTCTCTCTGTCTCCTCCCGAGTATCATTTCTTACTCGGCAGGATCCGTCCACGTTATCGGAGGACTCCTGGCAAGCGGGGAGTCTCCGACCCGCGTTCAATGTGCCGGTCCGCTTAGCGAGTGCGTCCCGCACGCCCCCATGTCTTCTTTTTTTTCATTTTCATATTTTTCAAAAAATAATTTTTCATATTTTTTTTTCTGCTTCAAAGTAGATTAAGTCAGCTTCTCCAACATTACGGTTTTTTCTCTGCTTCAAAGTAGATTAAGTGAAGCTTCACCTCCATTCAGGCAGTTATCACACCCCCCCACCCGGATTCGACCCCACTGGTCATTTAAAGACGTGTTTGGCTACGGGCACGTGGTAAGTTATGCGTTCACCTGGTAGTCGTCTTTTTTTTCATTTTCATATTTATGAAAACATTTTTTTTTTTTTTTTTTGGTAGTCATTTAGCAGACACTCTTATCCAGAGCGACTTACAGTTAGTGATGCATATTTTCTTCATATTTTTTATTTTTTTTATATATTTTTTTCTAGCTTTATAAAAAAACAAACAGATAAAAACCTGGTTTTCTAATATGTACGGGTTCATGAGGGTTGCCTAATCACACATGTGACATTTTGGAAGGATGTGACCTTTTCAACCCTTCGAAATAGCACCTATGACCACAATGTAAGGCACTTCCGCTTGTCACAGGAAGCTGTAATTAAACACATATCCTCATTGCGACAAGCTCTTACAGAATCCTGAGTTTCAGGTCAATCCGTGAAAAACTAAACTTTTTACAGAGGTTTGAATGTAGCGTTTTCACTATCTGCTGGTGGATACATCTAAACCATGTTTAGGGTCAATCTTCCCACTTCCGGTTGCTCCAGGAAGCTTAAACTCAACACAGGTAATCCTTATAGTGGCCTGATGGGTTGACAAAGAAGACAGTTTGATATGGCAATATAAACCCACATAGGCATCAAGTTGAAGTTAGGGCAGCAGGCAATGTATTTCTATGGAAAAGAGTTCACGGTCAACTGTTTGAATAAATGCACCCTGTTTTCACTGTTAAGGATTAATTCCACATGGTCATGGGTAGGCTTGCACAGATCGGGAGAACCTTAGGAGCGTTCCTGTGGTTGAAATGTTTTTCTATCCTTACCGGATCTACTGCTCTCACCCAAAAGCACCTCAAATTTAAGACCAGGCTTCATTTTGGGCCTTGTCCTGAGACCTTTCTGGATGTCTATATTTTAGCCCAAAAAACGTCAGAGCCTGCTGATCTTCACATATGTTGCTCTTTATATGCCCCCCAACCATAATCTGGAAATATATTAATTTCAGACTTCTGGACAAAAAACTTACATATTGTGAAAACCACACACAGACATGTGAAATCCCTTAGCTAGATGAGCCTCAAACATCAGAGCAATGGCCTAGGCGACAACACCTTGGGTGGGCAATTGTCTTCCAAATGAATGTTCATATATAACACGCCATTCTCCAAAACAATATTTCTATATAACATGCCATTCTCCTTGCATTATGCTGTTGGGTCAGGGAGGAGGGAGGTTGCAATGCTGGGAAAAACACCTCCACAGCAGATCAACACAGCATTGCAACATTTTTCGAATGAAAGTAACAGCGCCCTTGGGCACCCCTGTAGTTTATTTTTAGTCATTTAGCAGACACTCTTATCCAGAATGACTTAATATATTTTTTGTGTAATTATTTTTTTCATACCTGCCCCCCAGTGGGAATCAAACCCTAAACCCTGGCATTGCAAATACCATGCTCTACAAACTGAGCCTCATCCCTGCCACAATTCAGACTACTGGACATAATTATAATTCCTATCTAAACCTAACGGCTTGTGAAACCCCCACACAGAGGTGTGAAATTCCTCAACTTGAGGAGCTTCAAACATCAGAACAATGGCCTGACAACACCTGAGACATTTTTTAGGAAGATGGCATCATCTGGTTCTATTGCCAACATGATTAGCTAAGTTATAAAAAAGTATATTACAGAGTTAGGCTTTCACAATAACATTCCTGGAAACAGATTGTAATTTTGATGCGCATAGGAATCATGAGTGCATTCAGGTGCGTATGCCACGGCTAAGTTTATTCACAGTAGACAAACAGGCTCATTCTGTTCAGAATAACCCAGGGTATGACGTCATGTCATCTTGTAACTATACATCAAATATAGTGATCATAAATGTTGACACTGTATTTGACATGAGTTTTATAATAAGAAAATTTGAAGTGCACATTTGGACTCATGGGTGTTTTGCTTGCTTGTATGACATCCAAGCAGTATTTATTATAGTCCTCAACGTCTCATCTTTCAAAATACATTTAGTCCTCTGAAGCGTAGAGCCTGTGGTCTGAAGTCATGTATAGCATGTTACTGTACAGCCACTGCGTACCAATTTAGGCGTTTATCAGTGCCATTTTCAACCTGTATACTTTAAAGGGCTACATACAAATTGTGCAACAATATTGCATTTTTAAAAGCCTGTTATATTAAATGAAGTGCCCTTTAATATAGACCACATGTAAAATTCAATAAATCAGATTTTTTTATATGAATAAAGACTTGCAAAAGTGCTAAAATTCTGCATTTTGGCATGTCCCTCTGTGCACCCTCTGTGACTTCTAGGACTAGTTTAACCCACTTAACCCCAGAATTCCCCCAAGTTTTCAGGATCATTGTAAAGCCCTAGTTATTCTGTTGCTTTGACAAAGTCATTTCGGGAGATTGTGATTTATTTAATGTGATTAGTGATTCATTTTAAAGGGGCAATCAGCAGTTGCAACATCCATTGATTCTTGAAGAATATAACCTATAAATGAAGAGTGAAAACAGTGGAGTGAGGCAGAGCGAGAAAGAAAGAGTGAAAACAGTGGAGTGAGACAGAGTGAGAGAGAGAGAGAATTGTGAGGAGAGAGAGTGAAAACAATGGAGTGCGACAGAGTGAGAGAGAGAGAGAATTGTGAGGAGAGAGAGAGAGTGAAAACAGTGGAGTGAGAGAGAGAGAAAGAGAGATAGAGAGTTGTGAGGAGAGAGAAAGAGTGAAAACAGTGGAGTGAGACAGCGAGAGAGAGAGTTGTGAGGAGAGATAGATTGAAACAGTGGAGTGAGAGAGAGAGAGAGAGTTGTGAGGATAGAGAGAGAGAGAGTGAAAACAGTGGAGTGAGACAGAACGAGAGAGAAAGTGAATTGTGAGAAGAGAGAGAGTGAAAACAGTGGAGTGAGTCAGAGCGAAAGAGAGAGAGAGCTGTGAAGAGAGAGAAAGAGTGAAAACAGTGGAGTAAGAGAGAGAGAGAGAGAGAGAGAACTGTCCACAATGTTAATAGGAACAAAGATTTGTGTTCCTAGGTTAGGGCCCTTAATATGGAATACATTAAATAGAGTGGTTAGAATATATAAAGGGTAACAGTTTCTATGAAGTACATCCAGTCGTCTGAAAAAGTTTGGGCACCCCTCTGAGGCTGCATAATAATTTACTCTGTCGTCACAGAAAATGATCACAGTGGCATGCCATTCATTTTCTAATAAAAGCTGAGTAATGGGCTATTGTCCAGACAAATATTTTTAGTGTAGCAATATTAAGTTGTATGAAATTAAATCAGATGTGAAAAATAGGCTATGCCTCAGCCCAATAGGGAATGTCCTCTTGGTGTAACGGTCAAGCTGTTGCTTTCTCCCGCGGTAGACCTGGTTCATATCCCGTCGGTTACATTAAGCAGTCTATTCTCTGAAAATAGTCCAGACAGCATGTACCCAACAGTGAGGTCAGTGGGATTGGAGAGAGTCCCCTCTCCCTCTCTCTGTCTCTCTCTCTGTCTCTCTCTCTCTGACTGGAGTAGAGAAGTGAAATGGTGTGTCTCCTTTGGTCAACAATACTCACCTTGAGACACTCCACAGCCTGTTGGAGCTCCTTCAGCTCCTTCTCTCTCTCCTGGAATCTCTGCTGGACTTTCTGCTGACTCATCCCCAGCTGCATCTGTGGAGAATCACTCTTCAATGAGCTATCAAGCTTTATTTGTCCAGTAGATCAATAGTATAGTAATGTGACATAGGGCACATAGAGAGGAAAGTCTAAAATCTTGAGGAAGTCCCTTTACCAAAATGCCAGAAAATCTTTTCCAAAATGGTCTCAAATGAGCTGTACTCTCAGGCCCATGGGAGAAAGGGTTTTACTAGGCAGGGAGTGTAGAACAAGATGCATGGAGCTCCAGAGGTCACAAGGTCAATGTGGGCCTGCATGGATGTCAGCAGGGCATGAGGGAGAAGGCCCAAGTGAATAGGTGTGTCTGTGTGAGTGTGTGTGTGAAGTGTGTGTGTGAGTGAACCTGTCCTACATCACCTGGTATACTCGGCAGCTGGGTAAACACCTCCCGAGTATCATTTCTTACTCGGCAGGATCCGTCCACGTTTTCGGAGGGCTCCTGGCAAGCGGGGAGTCGCCGACCCGCGTTCAATGTGCCGGTCCGCTTAGCGAGTGCGTCCCGCACGCCCCCATGTCTTCTTTTTTTTCATTTTCATATTAAAAAAAAAAAAAAAATTAATATTTTTTTTTCTGCTTCAAAGTAGATTAAGTGAAGCTTCACCTCCATTCAGGCAGTTATCACACCCCCCCACCCGGATTCGACCCCACTGGTCATTTAAAGACGTGTTTGGCTACGGGCACGTGGTAAGTTATGCGTTCAGAGACAGAGACAGAGACAGAGACAGAGACAGAGAGAGAGAGAGAGAGAGAGCGAGAGAGAGAGAGAGAGAGAGAGAGAGAGAGAGAGAGAGAGAGAGAGAGAGAGAGAGAGAGAGAGAGAGAGAGAGAGAGAGAGAGAGAGAGAGAGAGAGAGAGAGAGAGAGAGAGAGAGAGAGAGAGAGACAGAGAGAGAGAGAGAGAGAGAGAGAGGACATCAGGTAAAGTTCTGGAGATGAGGGAATATGTGTGCAGAAAGAAACCCTCCAGTATGGTTAACCCCAGTTAGGCCCAGTATGGACTATCAATACAAGTGACCATTTAGAATGTGACCCAGTTCAATGGGTCTTAACAGAACTGGGGGATGTCAGCCATGAAGTTGTCTAAACACAACTGGAATATAATTTGTTTGTGATTCATTGTTAATGGATTTTCCATTAGGAACACAGGGGGAAAACCTAACACAACAACACACATAACACACAACCAATAAAAACAAATCTTCACATATGTTGCTCTTTATATGCCCCCCAACCATAATCTGGAAATATATTAATTTCAGACTTCTGGACATAAAACTTACATATTGTGTAAACCACACACAGACATGTGAAATCCCTTAGCTAGATGAGCCTCAAACATCAGAGCAATGGCCTAGGCGACAACACCTTGGGTGGGCAATTGTCTTCCAAATGAATGTTCATATATAACACGCCATTCTCCAAATCAATATTTCTATATAACATGCCATTCTCCTTGCATTATGCTGTTGGGTCAGGGAGGAGGGAGGTTGCAATGCTGGGAAAAACACCTCCACAGCAGATCCACACAGCATTGCAACATTTTTCGAATGAAAGTAACAGCGCCCTTGGGCACCCCTGTAGTTTATTTTTAGTCATTTAGCAGACACTCTTATCCAGAGTGACTTAATATATTTTTTGTGTAATTATTTTTTTCATACCTGCCCCCCAGTGGGAATCAAACCCTAAACCCTGGCATTGCAAATACCATGCTCTACAAACTGAGCCTCATCCCTGCCACAATTCAGACTACTGGACATAATTATAATTCCTATCTAAACCTAACGGCTTGTGAAACCCCCACACAGAGGTGTGAAATTCCTCAACTTGAGGAGCTTCGAACATCAGAACAATGGCCTGACAACACCTGAGACATTTTTTAGGAAGATGGCATCATCTGGTTCTATTGCCAACATGATTAGCTAAGTTATAAAAAAGTATATTACAGAGTTAGGCTTTCACAATAACATTCCTGGAAACAGATTGTAATTTTGATGCGCATAGGAATCATGAGTGCATTCAGGTGCGTATGCCACGGCTAAGTTTATTCACAGTAGACAAACAGCCTCATTCTGTTCAGAATAACCCAGGGTATGACGTCATGTCATCTTGTAACTATACATCAAATATAGTGATCATAAATGTTGACACTGTATTTGACATGAGTTTTATAATAAGAAAATTTGAAGTGCACATTTGGACTCATGGGTGTTTTGCTTGCTTGTATGACATCAAAGCAGTATTTATTATAGTCCTCAACGTCTCATCTTTCAAAATACATTTAGTCCTCTGAAGCGTAGAGCCTGTGGTCTGAAGTCATGTATAGCATGTTACTGTACAGCCACTGCGTACCAATTTAGGCGTTTATCAGTGCCATTTTCAACCTGTATACTTTAAAGGGCTACATACAAATTGTGCAACAATATTGCATTTTTAAAAGCCTGTTATATTAAATGAAGTGCCCTTTAATATAGACCACATGTAAAATTCAATAAATCAGATTTTTTTATATGAATAAAGACTTGCAAAAGTGCTAAAATTCTGCATTTTGGCATGTCCCTCTGTGCACCCTCTGTGACTTCTAGGACTATTTTAACCCACTTAACCCCAGAATTCCCCCAAGTTTTCAGGATCATTGTAAAGCCCTAGTTATTCTGTTGCTTTGACAAAGTCATTTCGGGAGATTGTGATTTATTTAATGTGATTAGTGATTCATTTTAAAGGGGCAATCAGCAGATGCAACATCCATTGATTCTTGAAGAATATAACCTATAAATGAAGAGTGAAAACAGTGGAGTGAGGCAGAGCGAGAAAGAAAGAGTGAAAACAGTGGAGTGAGACAGAGTGAGAGAGAGAGAGAATTGTGAGGAGAGAGAGTGAAAACAATGGAGTGCGACAGAGTGAGAGAGAGAGAGAATTGTGAGGAGAGAGAGAGAGTGAAAACAGTGGAGTGAGAGAGAGAGAAAGAGAGAGAGAGAGAGAGAGAAAGAAAGAGAGAGAGGGAGTTGTCAGGAGAGAGAAAGAGTGAAAACAGTGGAGTGAGACAGCGAGAGAGAGAGTTGTGAGGAGAGAGAGAGTGAAACAGTGGAGTGAGAGAGAGAGAGAGAGTTGTGAGGAGAGAGAAATAGTGAAAACAGTCGATTGAGGCAGAGAGAGAGTTGTGAGGATAGAGAAAGAGAGAGTGAAAACAGTGGAGTGAGACAGAACGAGAGAGAAAGTGAATTGTGAGAAGAGAGAGAGTGAAAACAGTGGAGTGAGTCAGAGCGAAAGAGAGAGAGAGCTGTGAAGAGAGAGAAAGAGTGAAAACAGTGGAGTAAGAGAGAGAGAGAGAGAGAGAGAGAGAAAGAGAGAGAGAGAACTGTCCACAATGTTAATAGGAACAAAGATTTGTGTTCCTAGGTTAGGGCCCTTAATATGGAATACATTAAATAGAGTGGTTAGAATATATAAAGGGTAACAGTTTCTATGAAGTACATCCAGTCGTCTGAAAAAGTTTGGGCACCCCTCTGAGGCTGCATAATAATTTACTCTGTCGTCACAGAAAATGATCACAGTGGCATGCCATTCATTTTCTAATAAAAGCTGAGTAATGGGCTATTGTCCAGACAAATATTTTTAGTGTAGCAATATTAAGTTGTATGAAATTAAATCAGATGTGAAAAATAGGCTATGCCTCAGCCCAATAGGGAATGTCCTCTTGGTGTAACGGTCAAGCTGTTGCTTTCTCCCGCGGTAGACCTGGTTCATATCCCGTCGGTTACATTAAGCAGTCTATTCTCTGAAAATAGTCCAGACAGCATGTACCCAACAGTGAGGTCAGTGGGATTGGAGAGAGTCCCCTCTCCCTCTCTCTGTCTCCTCCCGAGTATCATTTCTTACTCGGCAGGATCCGTCCACGTTTTCGGAGGGCTCCTGGCAAGCGGGGAGTCGCCGACCCGCGTTCAATGTGCCGGTCCGCTTAGCGAGTGCGTCCCGCACGCCCCCATGTCTTCTTTTTTTTCATTTTCATATTTTAGAAAAAATAATTTTTCTTTTTCTTTTTTTCTGCTTCAAAGTAGATTAAGTGAAGCTTCACCTCCATTCAGAGCCTGCTGATCTTCACATATGTTGCTCTTTATATGCCCCCCAACCATAATCTGGAAATATATTAATTTCAGACTTCTGGACATAAAACTTACATATTGTGTAAACCACACACAGACATGTGAAATCCCTTTGCTAGATGAGCCTCAAACATCAGAGCAATGGCCTAGGCGACAACACCTTGGGTGGGCAATTGTCTTCCAAATGAATGTTCATATATAACACACCATTCTCCAAATCAATATTTCTATATAACATGCCATTCTCCTTGCATTATGCTGTTGGGTCAGGGAGGAGGGAGGTTGCAATGCTGGGAAAAACACCTCCACAGCAGATCAACACAGCATTGCAACATTTTTCGAATGAAAGTAACAGCGCCCTTGGGCACCCCTGTAGTTTATTTTTAGTCATTTAGCAGACACTCTTATCCAGAGTGACTTAATATATTTTTTGTGTAATTATTTTTTTCATACCTGCCCCCCAGTGGGAATCAAACCCTAAACCCTGGCATTGCAAATACCATGCTCTACAAACTGAGCCTCCTCATCCCTGCCACAATTCAGACTACTGGACATAATTATAATTCCTATCTAAACCTAACGGCTTGTGAAACCCCCACACAGAGGTGAGGAGCTTCGAACATCAGAACAATGGCCTGACAACACCTGAGACATTTTTTAGGAAGATGGCATCATCTGGTTCTATTGCCAACATGATTAGCTAAGTTATAAAAAAGTATATTACAGAGTTAGGCTTTCACAATAACATTCCTGGAAACAGATTGTAATTTTGATGCGCATAGGAATCATGAGTGCATTCAGGTGCGTATGCCACGGCTAAGTTTATTCACAGTAGACAAACAGGCTCATTCTGTTCAGAATAACCCAGGGTATGACGTCATGTCATCTTGTAACTATACATCAAATATAGTGATCATAAATGTTGACACTGTATTTGACATGAGTTTTATAATAAGAAAATTTGAAGTGCACATTTGGACTCATGGGTGTTTTGCTTGCTTGTATGACATCAAAGCAGTATTTATTATAGTCCTCAACGTCTCATCTTTCAAAATACATTTAGTCCTCTGAAGCGTAGAGCCTGTGGTCTGAAGTCATGTATAGCATGTTACTGTACAGCCACTGCGTACCAATTTAGGCGTTTATCAGTGCCATTTTCAACCTGTATACTTTAAAGGGCTACATACAAATTGTGCAACAATATTCTATATAACATGGAGTCAGTAACTCCCCTGGGTATGAATTGTCTCTCTATCTTATATGTCTTCTATATGATGTTCTCCTCTCCTCCTCTCTTCTCTCCTCTATTCACTCTATTCTATCATCCACACCACATGCCAGCTTCAACACAATCCATTTACAAGTTAAACACACACCTTGGAATAAATAGCAAAGGAAAACTACTACTAGATGTATTTTTTATTTCCCATCACCATAAATCATATTTAATAACTGAACAGTAGCAGACCTAACTTCATCTGTTCCTGACTCTGGGTAGTGGATTAAAAAGACCATCAATCTCCAATGATATTAAAGTACAATTCTGAACATTACTGATATACTGAGTGGCAAGTCAAGATATCTGCTGGTTTTATTGCTGGGTTAACAGCACCACCTGCTGGACAGGTTTAATGTTGCTTGACTGAGCAGTACGGGAGAATAAAAGATGCCAAACTTAGGGCCGGTTTCCCGGACATCTCCATTGAACATGCTTTTTAGTCTAGGACGAGGCTTCATCTGTGTCCGGGAAACCGGCCCATATAGTTCCATTAGCAAGTAAGTAACACTACCTGTTCCATGATACTGAGGAAAATGACATTGGGACAGAGAACCAATTGAGAAAACATTTCAATGGTTCTGAATGCCAACCAACATACATTAACAGCACACATCATGATTAATGTAAATGTAGCCAATTAAAACATTGCATTTGATAAAAATACGTTAAGTTTTAATTAAACTCTGAAGATTAAATCAGTCAGACAAAAATAATTGTACAGAAAAACAGAGTATTATATCTGGGGACCATCACCACCAGCATGACTAGTATCTATGTGGACCCTACTACAGTTTAACCAGCTCAGCTATAGACTACACCAGCATGACTAGTATCTATGTGGACCCTACTACAGTTTAACCAGCTCAGCTATAGACTACACCAGCATGACTAGTATCTATGTGGACCCTACTACAGTTTAACCAGCTCAGCTATAGACTACACCAGCATGACTAGTATCTATGTGGACCCTACTACAGTTTAACCAGCTCAGCTATAGACTACACCAGCATGACTAGTATCTATGTGGACCCTACTACAGTTTAACCAGCTCAGCTATAGACTACACCAGCATGACTAGTATCTATGTGGACCCTACTACAGTTTAACCAGCTCAGCAGTACCATTATTGAGCCAAAACCCAGGATAGAGGGGCTGAGTGAATGTGGTCTGGACTCTGTGGAGGAGGGTCACTGTGTCAGAGACACTGTAGAAGGACAGAGTACCTGCCTTGTGATCCAGGTCCACTCCTACTCTGGAGGACTGAGGGCCTGATACTTTAGTCACAACATTATTGTGTCTGAAACAATAACCACCACTAGAGCACACTAAACACCAGGACTTGTCATTGTGTCCAAATCCATCTGTTCTGCTGATGTCTTTATATGAGACTGCTGTATGAACATCCCCCCCACTCCACTCCACCTCCCAGTAACAGCGTCCAGACAGACCCTCTCTACACAGAACCTGCCACCAGTTGGTGAATCTGTCTGGATGATCAGGATATGGTTGGACTTGGCCTGTATTGGTCACCTTTCTGTTCCCTTCAGACAGAGAGAGGCGTTTGTGTGCTGTGTTTGGGTCCAGTGTGAGCTGACAGGAATCTGGGAGAAGAGCAGAGCAGAGACCAATGAGGGGAGTTAGAACAATAAGTGAAGTCAGATACTGTATCTACCCTGTCTTTGATTAGAGCACAGCAGAGATCAAATCAGAGAAATATGAGGAGTCAGATAGATACCCAGTCTTTGATTAGATCTACTATTGCTATATATTTCTAGAGGGATTGTTAGGAGTGTCAGTAAAAAGAGACTGTTAGTTACTTCAGAATAAAGAGACTCACATTGTAAGAACTGTTCTCTGGTCTTGGGCTCTGGAGGCAGTACAACATCCACTATATTCACTACAGACACACAAACACATTCACAGAGAGAGGGAATGTTATCATCATACCATATTCCACATGTATATGACTAGTAGGGAACTTTCAATGGTCTAAAGTTGATGTTCTTATTATTTTCAACACACCTGTAGTGGAGATCTTGGTCCATTCTCCTTTAAGGACGTCTTCTAGTTTCTCTCTCAGTTCAGACACAGTCTTACTCACATCTCCAAAGTACTGAAGAGGACGGACAACGATGCTGGGTAAGTCTGAAGATACACTGGTACCGGAGAGAGACTGATAACTCTGGAGACAGAGACAGAGACAGAGACAGAGCCAGAGAGAGAGAGAGAGAGTGAGAGGGAGCAGAACCAAATGATTGAGAGTTTTAATTTCATATCACATGTATCAAGGCAGTTGAGTTACCTGGAGGAAATGGATGTGATCCTCTGTGTGTGAGAGCTGCTCCAGCTCAGTTCTTCTCTTCCTCAGCTCAGCTATCTCCTGCTCCAGTTGCTCCAGGAGTCCTTCAGCTTGACTCACTTGAGCCTTCTCTTGGGCTCTGATCAGCTCCTTCACCTCAGAGCGCCTTCTCTCAATGGAGCGGATCAGCTCAGTAAAGATCTTATCACTGTCCTCCACTGCTGCCTGTGCAGAGCGCTGTTAAGAGAGAGAGAGAGAGAGACTTGTCTTACTTTAATGAGCCATCCTCATTACACTAACACCCCCACCCCTAAAAGCACATTGCGTGCCACCACAACCTCCACACAATCACATTATCCAGTACCCAACACCACAGTACAATACACCATCCAGCACCACATTCCAACCGTCCATCCAACCCCTCCTCTCCAGCCGTACAGACAGCCCCCCTGAGCCCCCATACCTCCTGAAACATCTCCACACTGTTGATCATTTTGTACAACTCAAACTCAACCCTAAGGCGTCAACAGTAATGGCATTACCCTGGCAACACAGAAAAAACATGATGAACAGTCTGTCATTGCAGAAAACGGACACCCCTCCCCAACTCCCAGGTCAACCCGAGCCAACCAGCTATTGGTGTCCAGGGCTCCATGTAATACCCTCCACTGGACGACCCCTGACCTTTCCAGCACTGGGAGCTTATAGAGCACCCTCCACCTATACCCTGCCATGCTCTCAGCCCCCACAACCCCCTGCCACTGATGCCCCTTCACTCCCACTAAGCTCAGAGTGTTAAAAGTCAGTAAGTCCTCCGGACTCTCCTGCCAGTCCCCAGTCTCTGCTGTCACTTGCAGTGGTGGAAACGGTGGTGGCCCCTCATGTGCATACATTTTTAAATATGGGTGGTCCCGGGGATAGAACCCACTACCCTGGCATTACAAGCGCCATGCTCTACCAATTGAGCTACAGAGGACCACAGAGTTCTGCCCTCTATAAATCAGAGTACAACTCCACAGCCTCATCTCCCCCACAACAGAAGTTACCCACCCATCAGGCTCCCTCATCTCCCCCACAACAGAAGTTACCCACCCATCAGGCTCCCTCATCTCCCCCACAACAGAAGTTACCCACCCATCAGGCTCCCTCATCTCCCCCACAACAGAAGTTACCCACCCATCAGGCTCCCTCATCTCCCCACAACAGAAGTTACCCACCCATCAGGCTCCCTCATCTCCCCCACAACAGAAGTTACCCACCCATCAGGCTCCCTCATCTCCCCACAACAGAAGTTACCCACCCATCAGGCTCCCTCATCTCCCCACAACAGAAGTTACCCACCCATCAGGCTCCCTCATCTCCCCACAACAGAAGTTACCCACCCATCAGGCTCCCTCATCTCCCCACAACAGAAGTTACCCACCCATCAGGCTCCCTCATCTCCCCACAACAGAAGTTACCCACCCATCAGGCTCCCTCATCTCCCCACAACAGAAGTTACCCACCCATCAGGCTCCCTCATCTCCCCACAACAGAAGTTACCCACCCATCAGGCTCCCTCATCTCCGCCACAACAGAAGTTACCCACCCATCAGGCTCCCTCATCTCCCCCACAACAGAAGTTACCCACCCATCAGGCTCCCTCATCTCCCCACAACAGAAGTTACCCACCCATCAGGCTCCCTCATCTCCCCACAACAGAAGTTACCCACCCATCAGGCTCCTTCATCTCCCCACAACAGAAGTTACCCACCCATCAGGCTCCTTCATCTCCCCACAACAGAAGTTACCCACCCATCAGGCTCCCTCATCTCCCCACAACAGAAGTTACCCACCCATCAGGCTCCTTCATCTCCCCACAACAGAAGTTACCCACCCATCAGGCTCCTTCATCTCCCCACAACAGAAGTTACCCACCCATCAGGCTCCTTCATCTCCCCACAACAGAAGTTACCCACCCATCAGGCTCCTTCATCTCCCCACAACAGAAGTTACCCACCCATCAGGCTCCCTCCTCTCCCCCACTACAGAAGTTACTCCCCCTTCTGCTGTCCCCATCTCTCCCAAAAGCCTTGGAAGCTTGAGCAAAAAGTGACATCTTGGAAGAGCTTTACATGGAATTTCCAATAGGACACCTGCCTGGGTCCTGTTGAAACAGAGAACTGAGCCCTGTACTAGGTGCAGACACATTTTGGAAAGCAAAGACAAGGTCATTGATTTAGGCTCTAACCACTAACAACCTACCCTTACACACCTCTTTTTCTACCCCTGCACTAAGATTTGTGCCATGGCTCAGCACCTGCGCCCCCTTCCACCAGACCCCCAATACACTTAATTAATCACATCACTGTGTGTCTCTTGCAAAAAAATCACGTTTAAATGTTTTGGTTTGACATATTCCCCCAGTCTCTGCCGCCGTTCATGTTAAGGAAGTCTAACCGTGAAATCTCCATAAGAGGTGGGAGGGAAATCACCACAATCAGAAACCAGTAGAGAAGCCCATAAAGCCGCCATGCCAGAAAAAAACATCAATTTAAGCAGATTCTGAAGAAATGCCCTTAAGAACCCATGACCCATTTTCTCAGCCTATACCGCTTCCTGGGTGAGAGGACACTAAACCCCTCATTCTTCATCACGTGTTGTACTGACCTTACAAACCTTCCAGGATCAATCAAATAAGACTCCAGCAGAACCTTCTTTTTCCCGTTTAGTCTCCATCAGGAACCTAGAAAGTTCTCTCACTGTATATACTGGGCCCTCAGCCTGACATCCCTCTGGATCCAATGAGCCATCTGAAAACGAGACCGCCTTGTCCTCCGCTCCCGCAGACTCACCTCCCCCCTCTTCCTCCTCCTCCATTGGCACGGTACCGTCCTCCTCCTCCCCAGTCTCTGCCCCCCTGCACTTCCCCCCTGATCAGTGCCTCTTCCCCAATGACAGGCAATATTTCCTGGGATGAGCCCACCAAGCCTTCGCCCACCGGAGTCTCTGTTACTACAGAAACCTGCCTCAGCTCATGTAGCCCAGCTGCAACCCTCCCCACCACCGCTTTCTCCACGGCCTGCGCACCACCACTTGGCCATGCACTACTACCGTGTAGCTCAGTTGGTAGAGCATGGCGCTTGCAACGCCAGGGTTGTGGGTTCGTTTCACAGGAAAACTCCTGCCTGAGCTTTTTACTGTCCCTTTCCACACTGCTAACGCAAGAGGAAGGACTGAAAGTAATATAATGATGATTCATGTTTATTATTACCTGTTTTTATGGTCATGTTTTGAAATTATACTTCATTACTATAATGATTATCAATAAGCCTAAACATTAATTCAGTCACCTCTGGTCGACAAAAACGTATTTTCCTAGTACATTAATTGTCAAATTCATCAACCAGCATCGAGCACTCTGCCTTCTCAGGCAAGCGAGGGGCATGTTGAGGTAAATATGCTAACCGCCAAGGTTGCATTATGTCATTTATTGGTGGGCTGGAAGATGCAGTGTTTTTTCTTTTCTATTCAGAGGCTATTTACTCCCAATATGAGATAATTTTATATAGAAGGTTTTTATAATCCATGTTTCCTAGGGTTAAGGTTAGCGCATCTAAGTAGGGATTATTTGGGTTCAATACCTGTCCTACCTATCAATCATATTGCTGCTTGTAGCCTATAACTGATGATCCCCACACTAGAAACACCCAAAACTATCTGTGCTAGCAAACCCTGTGTTCCACCCCTCCCCTGTGTAACCTTGAGGTTTGTTAAGAAACAAACACTTGTCTACGAAAAGAGACAACATGTTTAACGGATTCCGCTTGGCACCCAGCCGAGAGCACACGGAAACCACTTGCAAATTTACCAAAACTAACCAACTACTTGCGGTCTGTTCGTAAGCAATAAACGGAGGCAGATTAGCCACCACAACTCTTATCGAAAGAGGCGACATCTGCACCAACACACCCCTCACAACAAGACAAACCTTTTTCATTAACACAACCACCGCCTTGTTCATTCTGGATGCAGAGTCCAGATGTTCCGCTCCAACCTGTTCGCCGACCATGAGCAAAACTTCCTCCACACCTTTCTCCGGAACGGACCCGAAGCGACAGCGTTTCTTCTCCACTCGGTTGAGGCCATCACGCCGCCCTAACAAACTACCCCTACTCCCCCCTCAACTCTAAACGATAAACAGTGGAAACCAATAAACAAACCCTCCACCATCAGAAAATAAATTCATTAAATACGCAAGAACCAAAAGAAAAAAGAATAGTAGCCCTCCTCACGAACCACAAATCTCTCACGCAACCAACTTCTTCTTCTATGATATAATGGCGGTCCACAAACCAACGTTAAAGGTGCATGCCGCCACCTACTGTGCTGGAGTGTGTGGTCAATCACGGTTTCCAACATTTCTAAATCCTCCTACCTAACTCAGTACTTCTGAGAAAATAAAGAAGAGCCCTACTAACTTCTAATAGACCCTCCCCCATCCCCAAAATCCCTTCCAAACCCCCCCAACCCCGTCCAACCTCAATGACCCTACACATCTTTCCCTCTCTTCAACATACTTACAACAATATAACAACACATGCTCCACCGTTTCATCGACGTACCCTCCAGACACAAACCATTCACATGCTTGCCAACCAGATGTAATGACGAGTTCAATGTACAATGTTCTAAGCACAATCGAGAAAACACCACCTCTTCCTTCCTAATCTGACCTTTGAATCTTGGTCCACCGACATTTCCCCCAACTGGACTATAATATAAATCCATTATACTTTGTGATACAAAATGGGAAAAGGGGAAATTATAATGATACAAAAAACACCCTTCCAACTAACCCTACACTCATTAAATACCCACTACCCCATTCCACTACTTTGACCCTATCTGCTCCTGCATCATGCCAACGGCCTGGGAGGACGGGACACCACCACTCAACACACCCTGTAACTCTTCTGAAGTCTAATCTTGTATGCCCAAATACTTCTCTGCAGCTGCCACCACAATATCTATTTTCTGTGATTTACGTTCCATTTGTGCGGTACAGTTGATAACCATTGCTATGAACGCTAAGAAGCTAACTTTACTAAAGCATATATCACTCGTTGGCCTATCCCTCTGTGCTGGCACAGATCTACTACTCACAGGGATCCTCTCAGGATCTCTCACCTTTGACCCATCCTCCTCTACTTTCTTCACTGCCTCAGCATACGACACCTTCTGCACTACTCTGACTCTAGCCACCTCAACCTGCCTCTCTCGCACCGGACACTTCCGATCCCCTTCAACATGGGCATCCCAATAGTTGACACACAACTTTATCCACCGAAACTACACAATCCTCTATCCCATGCCCTCCTGCACACTTCCCACATCTTGGATCTCCCTCCTACAAACTGCTGCAACATGACCATAAACGTTGCACCTGAATCAGCACAGTGGATTCGGCACAAAAGCTCTAACAGGATAACTGATATATCCTACCATGACTTTCTCTGACTGACAGTGACTCCTCTGTTTCACCACGCTCAACACCAGGTCTGCACCAAACGGCGGGCATCACAAACACCAGGAATCTTCAACTTGAATTGCTCAACCTCCACACTTAACGCTACTCCAGAAATCACTCCTTTCAATGGTGCCCTGTTCCTAAGAGCAAAGCAAGAAACAGATCTTGACCCAAGTTGCGTGACACAGAGCGCCCACTCCCTCTGATCAGAAGAAACACCAACAAATATCACAAGTCCACTACAGGTTACCTTCACTGATTCAACTGCACCCAACTCCTTTCCCACCCACCCTGAAACCACAAATGGATCTACCAAAAGGTATGGATCCACGTTCTCCTACAATGTAACTCCTACTGCACCAGATTCTTCTTTATCATGTCCATTGATGCCAGGCTCTGGTTCTGAGCTCTTCACCACACCTTCTACCTCACTTAACTCTCCCTCATTCATTTCCATTTCACCTCCAGAACTCGGTCTGGCGAATGGCTCACTCTGTTTGCACTTGAGTTATAACATGTGAAATGTCTCTATTCCTTTGGAACTTTTGTGAGTGTAATGTTTACTGTTCATTTCTGGTGGTTTATTTCACTTTTGTTTATTATCTATTTCACTTGCTGTGGCAATGTAAACATATGTTTCCCATGCCAATAAAGCCCTTTGAATTCAATTGAATTGAGAGAGAGAGAGAGAGAGAGAGAGAGAGAGAGAGAGAGAGAGAGAGAGAGAGAGAGAGAGAGAGAGAGAGAGAGAGAGAGAGAGAGAGAGAGAGAGAGAGAGAGAGAGAGAGAGAGAGAGAGAGAGAGAGAGAGAGAGAGAGAGAGAGAGAGAGAGAGAGAGAGAGAGAGCTCCATGTTAATGTATAGGGGACATGAGTCGGTCATGGTTACTCATGGTTATGTGATGAGGTAGCCCCGCCTTCGACTTCAAAATCAGTGTCGGCCCTCAACCCAATAGGGAATGTCCTCTTGGTGTAACGGTCAAGATGTTGCTTTCTCCCTCAGTAGACCCGGGTTCATATCCCGCCGGTTACATTAAGCAGTCTATTCTCTGAAAGGGGACCAGACAGCCTGTTCCCAACAGTGGGGTCAGTGGGATTGGGTAGGGGCATCTCTCTCTCTCTCTCTCTCTGACTGGAGAAGAGAAGTGAAATGGTGTGTCTCCTCTGGTCAACAATCCTCACCTTGAGAGACTCCACAGCCTGTTGGAGCTCCTTCAGCTCCTTCTCTCTCTCCTGGAATCTCTGCTGGACTTTCTGCTGACTCATCCCCAGCTGCCTCTGTGGAGAATCACTCTTCAATGAGCTATCAAGCTTTATTTGTCCAGTAGATCAATAGTATAGTAATGGGACATAGGGCCCATAGAAGATAGGGATTAAAATGTTGAGGAAGTGTCTGTGTGAAATTATATTATTACATTTTTATGTGAATGATTATAGTTTTAACAGTGCACAAAACAGGGGAGCTGATTGGGTGTTTGATAACAAATTACAATGGTGTTTGACTTTAGAAAATGGTGATACATTTGGAGACTCAGGGTTAACACATCTATATAATCAAGGTTTGTGTTCATATTTATTCTGCTGTGGATTGATTTCATTTGAATGATCTCATATTCAAACAGCCTTAGTTCATACTCTATCTTTAATTATTTGATTATCAGACAGTCACCAACAAGTTGTTCTGGTCTTACCTGTTTCTCAGTCCTCTCTGCTGCAGCTGACACTGTATCATGGCCTTTATGTTCATCCATTGTACACAGCATACAGATACACTGCTGATCGGTACGACAGAAAACCTCCAGCAGTTTGTCATGATGAGAGCAGATCTTCTCCTGTAGTTGTGCGGTGGCTTTGACCAGCTTGTGCTTCTTCTAGTTTAAATGAATACTGTATGTATTGACTGATCATTGAGAATGAGGTAATACTTTACATTACAGTGTGGGTATTACAGTTAGGCCTAGGGTCAGGGTTAGAGTTACTACATTCAGCAGTAACCCTAACCCTAGCCATATCTAGGACTTAAAAGAGAAGACGTTTTATAATCAGAGTTCTTTGTATCTCTTCTTAGTCAGACAGAAACCCCCCAACATCTTATAGGTGGACGGGGTTATGAACATAACCAATGAATTATTTCTGCAACCAGATGAAATGAAACTGCCTTTCAGCAGGAAAAGCTTCTCTAATAATCCTAACCATTGCTGGGTGTCTTCAGAGACTGAGGTATAGAGACACACTGTCATTATGTGGTATTGTGGGTA
Organism: Coregonus lavaretus; assembly: GCF_964263955.1. Classification (NCBI taxonomy): domain Eukaryota; kingdom Metazoa; phylum Chordata; class Actinopteri; order Salmoniformes; family Salmonidae; genus Coregonus; species Coregonus lavaretus. Next base: position 29,253 of record NW_028164073.1, read on the forward strand.
GAGTGATGAGGAAAATGTTTTATTTAATCAATTTTAGAATAAGGCTGTAACGTAATAAAATGTTGAAAAAGTCAAAGGGTCTGAATACTTTCCGAATGCACTGTATGGCAGCTAGAAATCAAAACTGGATGGTCTTCAGAGATAGATGAGAGGGGCTGAGGGTAGCTGAAGGCGGGGACTAAAAACAAACAAAAGATAACTAATGTAAAATGTAGTGTCTGGGAAATGTATGTAGTATGTACATTTATAAGCTGGAAGTGGAAGCCTAAGTATTGTTTGTCCATTAGTTTAGGAGGGGTGGTAGGGTTAGGGGAAAATAATAAAGAAGGAAAATATATTTAAAATAATATTTACAAAACATATATATGGGGGATTGGAAATGATGCAGACAATTACACAGATAGAAGCCCCAATATATCTGCAATGTTAAAGCTGATCCTATAGCTGTACGGTGGCTTTGACCAGCTGGTGCTTCTTGAAACCAGGAGATTCATAGTGAGGTTGGAGGTGAGTCTCACAGTAAGAGGCCAGACACACCAGACAGGACATGAGGGCTTTCTGCTTTCTGGTCCCAGTTCTCCACCACTTAGGCGAGCACAGCACTCCTGTTCAGAATAGGTCTTGGGGTGAAGGTATGTCTGCACTGCACTCAATCTGGTTTATTTAGTACCCCAGCGCAGGTTAAGTAGTGGAAAGAACATGTTGGGTTATTTTGACCCAGACAGTTTGGTTGCGTGAATAACCCAATATGTTGGGTTGTTAGTATTAACAGAACACGGGTTAATTTAACCATCAGTTGGGTATTTTTTACTCTCATGCTTGGTTGACCTAGCAACTGGGTCTGTTTTAATGTCATGCTCGGTTGACCTAGCAACTGGGTCTGTTTTAATGTCATGCTTGGTTGACCTAGCAACTGGGTCTGTTTTAATGTCATGCTTGGTTGACCTAGCAACTGGGTCTGTTTTAATGTCATGCTTGGTTGACCTAGCAACTGGGTCTGTTTTAATGTCATGCTTGGTTGACCTAGCAACTGGGTCTGTTTTAATGTCATGCTTGGTTGACCTAGCAACTGGGTCTGTTTTAATGTCATGCTTGGTTGACCTAGTAACTGGGTCTGTTTTAATGTCATGCTCGGTTGACCTAGCAACTGGGTCTGTTTTAATGTCATGCTTGGTTGACCTAGCAACTGGGTCTGTTTTAATGTCATGCTTGGTTGACCTAGCAACTGGGTCTGTTTTAATGTCATGCTTGGTTGCCCTAGCAACTGGGTCTGTTTTAATGTCATCCTTACTGTAGGTTATTTTAAGGCGTTTACATACTGTAAACTCAATTTTTCCTTATTAAATTCTTCTATAATATGTAGAGTATTTATTACATATTATAATAAGGTATACCACTGTATTATAGCCCAACAATGAGACATACGTGGACTTTTAGGAAACTCTATAAGCATCATTGAAGCTACAAAAATGTCAATGTTCAACCTTAACATGTGCTAACTACGAAACAGACCAGATGAACAGGAATTATATTTACTCTCATGGGTGGCTAAAAATAACTATCTGAAAGCCACACCCCTACTAAACTATGCCTACAGTCTTCTGATCTGACCTGATGGGTCATATCTCAATAACCAAGCAACAATAACCCAACACCCAGCATCCATAACCCAGCAGTTTTTAAAGAAAACAACCCAACTAAGTGACCCAACGCCAGCAACCCAACATTTGGGTCAAGCAAACAACTCAGTATTGTTTAGAGTGTGGGGACAGGTGTAGACACCTTTCAGATCATCCTGATCCCAGCTTTCTTTAATACAGCCCATACAGTAGCTGTGTCCACAGGCAGTAGTCACCGGATCCTTCAGTGGATCCAGACAGACGGAGCAACAGAACAGTTCTAGATTGTCAGCCATTTTAGTGCTTTCACCTGAAGGTTGAGCAACAGGGTGTCAAAAATGACTTTCTGTTTCATGGAACTCTACACCAGAGGACAGGGAGTGGCTTCCTCTTGACTGTGTACTCTGTATCTACAGGTTTTTGGGGGATGGAAGTCAAGCTAAGAAGATGACGTTGCATACAGCTGTGTCCACAGGGAATAGTAACTGGATCCTTTGGTAGATCCAGACAGCAGAGTGGATATTTTAAAAGGGCTTCTGCAATGTCCATACAACAAACTGCACAGCAGAGTATCAGAGATAACTTTAATTTCTTTGAAAGTCTGAGTGGTGGGGGAGGCCTTTTAGATCTGTTTGGAGACGTTAGTCCTGGATGGATGCACTGAGGTATATAGGGATGGAAGCCATAGTGACGTGTAACCAAATATAAGGTTGTGGTAAAACATTACAACGTTTTAAAGGTTCCATAAATGTACAGTGACCTATTCAGAAGCCACAGTGGTGAATGATGAATATGTAAAATCAAAAGTTCTCTTTCATTTTCAGTCATGTAAAATGATCATAAATTGTAAAGAAACATGTGGATGCAGTGGGGTGCAAATACCTCTGTATAATTAATTAAGCGAGAAATGGCGGTGGAAACGGCTTTATGCACAAATATTGATATAATAACCATCATATTGAAGTAAACTTGGAGTCACACGATGATATGTGGTGTGGTCCTCCCATTACGACTCGGGAAACCATGCAGTTTATTAAGCTACAGATGAAATAAGTTATGCTGAACTTCACAGGGTGGTGAAAGTTCACAGTGAAGAGCTTGATGCTCCTTTCCAATAAATATCGAGGGTATTTTTGTCCATAATAATGTCATCATGTAGGTAGCCTGTCCAGAGTGGGCACGTTCGCTATATAATGCACAACCAAATCTGACAAAACCATCGGTAGAGTTGAAAATGTGATGGAAACCCATTTAACAGAAAGTTTTTAACCGGTTTTTGTATTTTCCCAAAAATATATTTGTATGTGCATTACATCATCATGCACAGCCATTTATCCTCAACAAGTCAATTTGATGGAAACATCTCTGCTGGTAAAATTCACGTTTTTATGAAGATTTTACAATATTCAAATGAAAATCTGTCGCCAGTCGAATGGAAACAGATTTTCATGCGAATTTTCAAAAATCTGCATAAAAACAATATCCTCATCTATAACTGGGTCTGTTTTAATGTCATGCTTGGTTGACCTAGCAACTGGGTCTGTTTTAATGTCATGCTTGGTTGACCTAGCAACTGGGTCTGTTTTAATGTCATGCTTGGTTGACCTAGCAACTGGGTCTGTTTTAATGTCATGCTTGGTTGACCTAGCAACTGGGTCTGTTTTAATGTCATGCTCGGTTGACCTAGCAACTGGGTCTGTTTTAATGTCATGCTTGGTTGACCTAGCAACTGGGTCTGTTTTAATGTCATGCTAGGTTGACCTAGCAACTGGGTCTGTTTTAATGTCATGCTCGGTTGACCTAGCAACTGGGTCTGTTCTAATGTCATGCTTGGTTAACCTAGCAACTGGGTCTGTTTTAATGTCATGCTTGGTTGACCTAGCAACTGGGTCTGTTTTAATGTCATGCTCGGTTGACCTAGCAACTGGGTCTGTTTTAATGTCATGCTTGGTTGACCTAGCAACTGGGTCTGTTCTAATGTCATGCTTGGTTTACCTAGCAACTGGGTCTGTTTTAATGTCATGCTTGGTTGACCTAGTAACTGGGTCTGTTTTAATGTCATGCTTGGTTGACCTAGCAACTGGGTCTGTTTTAATGTCATGCTTGGTTGACCTAGCAACTGGGTCTGTTTTAATGTCATGCTTGGTTGACCTAGCAACTGGGTCTGTTTTAATGTCATGCTTCGTTGACCTAGCAACTGCGTCTGTTTTAATGTCATGCTTGGTTGACCTAGCAACTGGGTCTGTTTTAATGTCATGCTTGGTTGATCTAGCAACTGGGTCTGTTTTAATGTCATGCTTGGTTGACCTAGTAACTGGGTCTGTTTTAATGCCATGCTTGGTTTACCTAGCAACTGGGTCTGTTTTAATGCCATGCTTGGTTTACCTAGCAACTGGGTCTGTTTTAATGTCATGCTCGGTTGACCTAGCAACTGGGTCTGTTTTAATGTCATGCTTGGTTGACCTAGCAACTGGGTCTGTTTTAATGTCATGCTTGGTTGACCTAGCAACTGGGTCTGTTTTAATGTCATGCTCGGTTGACCTAGCAACTGGGTCTGTTTTAATGTCATGCTTGGTTGCCTTAGCAACTGGGTCTGTTTTAATGTCATCCTTACTGTAGGTTATTTTAAGGCGTTTACATACTGTAAACTCAATTTTTCCTTATTAAATTATTCAATAATATGTAGAGTATTTATTACATATTATAATAAGGTATACCACTGTATCATAGTCCAACAATGAGACATACGTGGACTTTTAGGAAACTCTATAAGCATCATTGAAGCTACAAAAATGTCAATGTTCAACCTTAACATGTGCTAACTACGCAACAGACCAGATGAACAGGAAATATATTTACTCTCATGGGTGGCTAAAAATAACTATCTGAAAGCCACACCCCTACTAAACTATGCCTACAGTCTTCTGATCTGACCTGCTGGGTCATATCTCAATAACCAAGCAACAATAACCCAACACCCAGCATCCATAACCCAGCAGTTTTTAAAGAAAACAACCCAACTAAGTGACCCAACGCCAGCAACCCAACATTTGGGTCAACCAAACAACCCAGTATTTTTTAGAGTGCGGGGACAGGTGTAGACCCCTTTCAGATCATCCTGATCCCAGCTTTCTTTAATACAGCCCATACAGTAGCTGTGTCCACAGGCAGTTGTCACCGGATCCTTCAGTGGATCCAGACAGACGGAGCAACAGAACAGTTCTAGATTGTCAGCCATTTTAGTGCTTTCACCTGAAGGTTGAGCAATAGGGTATCAAAAATGACTTTCTGTTTCATGGAACTCTACACCAGAGGACAGGGAGTGGCTTCCTCTTGACTGTGTACTCTGTATCTACAGGTTTTTGGGGGATGGAAGTCAAGCTAAGAAGATGACGTTGCATACAGCTGTGTCCACAGGGAATAGTAACTGGATCCTTTGGTAGATCCAGACAGCAGAGTGGATATTTTAAAAGGGCCTCTGCAATGTCCATACAACAAACTGCACAGCAGAGTATCAGAGATAACTTTAATTTCTTTGAAAGTCTGAGTGGTGGGGGAGGCCTTTTAGATCTGTTTGGAGACGTTAGTCCTGGATGGATGCACTGAGGTATATAGGGATGGAAGCCATAGTGACGTGTTTATTATTTTTATTTTTTTATTTCACCTTTATTTAACCAGGTAAGCCAGTTGAGAACAGGTTCTCATTTACAACTGCGACCTTGCCAAGATAAAGCAAAGCAGTGCAATAAAAACAACACAGAGTTACACATGGGGTAAAAAACATAAAGTCAAAAATACAACAGAAAATATATATACAGTGTGTGCAAATGTAGCAAGTTATGGAGGTAAGGCAATAAATAGGCTATAGTGCAAAATAATTACAATAGTATTAACACTGGAATGCTAGATGTGCAAGAGATTATGTGCAAATAGAGATACTGGGGTGCAAAATAAATAACAATATAGGGATGAGGTAGTTGGGTGGGCTAATTTCAGATGGGCTGTGTACAGGTGCAGTGATCGGTAAGGTGCTCTGACAACTGATGCTTAAAGTTATTGAGGGAGATAAGAGTCTCCAGCTTCAGAGATTTTTGCAATTCGTTCCAGTCATTGGCAGCAGAGAACTGGAAGGAATGGCGGCCAAAGGAGGTGTTGGCTTTGGGAATGACCAGTGAGATATACCTGCTGGAGCGCAGACTACGGGTGGGTGCTGCTATGGTGACCAATGAGCTAAGATAAGGCGGGGATTTGCCTAGCAGTGATTTATAGATGGCCTGGAGCCAGTGGGTTTGACGACGAACATGTAGTGAGGACCAGCCAACAAGAGCGTACAGGTCACAGTGGTGGGTAGTGTATGGGGCTTTGGAGACAAAACGGATGGCACTGTGATAGACTACATCCAATTTGCTGAGTAGAGTGTTGGAGGTTATTGTGTAAATGACATCGCCGAAGTCAAGGATCGGTAGGATAGTCAGTTTTACGAGGGCATGTTTGGCAGCATGAGTGAAGGAGGCTTTGTTGCAAAATAGGAAGCAGAATCTAGATTTAACTTTGGATTGGAGATTCTTTATGTGAGTCTGGAAGTTGAGTTTACAGTCTAACCAGACAACTAGGTATTTGTAGTTGTCCGCATACTCTAGGTCAGACCCGTCGAGAGTGGTGATTCTAGTCGGGTGGGCGGGTGCCAGCAGCGTTCGATTGAAAAGCATGCATTTAGTTTTACTAGTGTTTAAGAGCAGTTGGAGGCTACTGAAGGAGTGTTGTATGGCATTGAAGCTCGTTTGGAGGTTTGTTAACACAGTGTCCAATGAAGGGCCAGATGTATACAAAATGGTGTCGTCTGCGTAGAGGTGGATCTGAGAGTCACCAGCAGCAAGAGCTGGTAACCAAATATAAGGTTGTGGTAAAACATTACAATGTTTTAAAGGTTCCATAAATGTACAGTGACCTATTCAGAAGCCACAGTGGTGAATGATGAATATGTCAAATCAAAAGTTCTCTTTCATTTTCAGTCATGTAAAATGATCATTCATTGTAAAGAAACATGTGGATGCAGTGGGGTGCAAATACCTCTGTAGAATTAATCAAGCGAGAAATGGCGGTGGAAATGGCTTTATGCACAAATATTGATATAATAACCATCATATTGAAGTAAACTTGGAGTCACACGATGATATGTGGTGTGGTCCTCCCACTACGACTCGGGAAACCATGCAGTTTATTAAGCTACAGATGAAATAAGTTATGCTGAACTTCACAGGGTGGTGAAAGTTCACAGTGAAGAGGTTGATGCTTCTTTTCAATAAATATCGAGGGTCTTTTTTCCATAATAATGTCATCATGTAGGTAGCCTGTCCAGAGTGGGCACGTTCGCTATATAATGCACAACCAAATCTGACAAAACCATCGGTAGAGTTGAAAATGTGATGGAAACCCATTTAACAGAACGTTTTTAACCGGTTTTTGTATTTTCCCAAAAATATATTTGCATGTGCATTACATCATCATGCACAGCCATTTATCCTCAACAAGTCAATTTGATGGAAACATCTCTGCTGGTAAAATTCACGTTTTTATGAAGATTTTACAATATTCACATTAATATCTGTCGCCAGTCGAATGGAAACAGATTTTCATGCGAATTTTCAAAAATCTGCATAAAAACAATATCCTCATCTATAACTGGGTCTGTTTTAATGTCATGCTTGGTTGACCTAGCAACTGGGTCTGTTTTAATGTCATGCTTGGTTGACCTAGCAACTGGGTCTGTTTTAATGTCATGCTTGGTTGACCTAGCAACTGGGTTTGTTTTAATGTCATGCTTGGTTTACCTAGCAACTGGGTCCGTTTTAATGTCATGCTTGGTTGACCTAGCAACTGGGTCTGTTTTAATGTCATGCTTGGTTGACCTAGCAACTGGGTCTGTTTTAATGTCATGCTTGGTTGACCTAGCAACTGGGTCTGTTTTAATGTCATGCTCGGTTGACCTAGCAACTGGGTCTGTTTTAATGTCATGCTCGGTTGACCTAGCAACTGGGTCTGTTTTAATGTCATGCTTGGTTGACCTAGCAACTGGGTCTGTTTTAATGTCATGCTAGGTTGACCTAGCAACTGGGTCTGTTTTAATGTCATGCTCGGTTGACCTAGCAACTGGGTCTGTTTTAATGTCATGCTCGGTTGACCTAGCAACTGGGTCTGTTTTAATGTCATGCTCGGTTGACCTAGCAACTGGGTCTGTTTTAATGTCATGCTTGGTTGACCTAGCAACTGGGTCTGTTTTAATGTCATGCTCGGTTGACCTAGCAACTGGGTCTGTTTTAATGTCATGCTTGGTTGACCTAGCAACTGGGTCTGTTTTAATGTCATGCTTGGTTGACCTAGCAACTGGGTCTGTTTTAATGTCATGCTTGGTTGACCTAGCAACTGGGTCTGTTTTAATGTCACGCTTGGTTGACCTAGCAACTGGGTCTGTTTTAATGTCATGCTCGGTTGACCTAGCAACTGGGTCTGTTTTAATGTCATGCTTGGTTGACCTAGCAACTGGGTTTGTTTTAATGTCATGCTCGGTTGACCTAGCAACTGGGTCTGTTTTAATGTCATGCTTGGTTGACCTAGCAACTGGGTTTGTTTTAATGTCATGCTTGGTTTACCTAGCAACTGGGTCTGTTTTAATGTCATGCTTGGTTGACCTAGCAACTGGGTCTGTTTTAATGTCATGCTTGGTTGACCTAGCAACTGGGTCTGTTTTAATGTCATGCTTGATTGCCTTAGCAACTGGGTCTGTTTTAATGTCATCCTTACTGTAGGTTATTTTAAGGCGTTTACATACTGTAAACTCAATTTTTCCTTATTAAATTCTTCTATAATATGTAGAGTATTTATTACATATTATAATAAGGTATACCACTGTATCATAGTCCAACAATGAGACATACGTGGACTTTTAGGAAACTCTATAAGCATCATTGAAGCTACAAAAATGTCAATGTTCAACCTTAACATGTGCTAACTACGCAACAGACCAGATGAACAGGAATTATATTTACTCTCATGGGTGGCTAAAAATAACTATCTGAAAGCCACACCCCTACTAAACTATGCCTACAGTCTTCTGATCTGACCTGATGGGTCATATCTCAATAACCAAGCAACAATAACCCAACACCCAGCATCCATAACCCAGCAGTTTTTAAAGAAAACAACCCAACTAAGTGACCCAACGCCTGCAACCCAACATTTGGGTCAACCAAACAACCCAGTATTGTTTAGAGTGTGGGGACAGGTGTAGACCCCTTTCAGATCATCCTGATCCCAGCTTTCTTTAATACAGCCCATACAGTAGCTGTGTCCACAGGCAGTAGTCACCGGATCCTTCAGTGGATCCAGACAGACGGAGCAACAGAACAGTTCTAGATTGTCAGCCATTTTAGTGCTTTCACCTGAAGGTTGAGCAACAGGGTGTCAAAAATGACTTTCTGTTTCATGGAACTCTACACCAGAGGACAGGGAGTGGCTTCCTCTTGACTGTGTACTCTGTATCTACAGGTTTTTGGGGGATGGAAGTCAAGCTAAGAAGATGGCGTTGCATACAGCTGTGTCCACAGGGAATAGTAACTGGATCCTTTGGTAGATCCAGACAGCAGAGTGGATATTTTAAAAGGGCCTCTGCAATGTCCATACAACAAACTGCACAGCAGAGTATCAGAGATAACTTTAATTTCTTTGAAAGTCTGAGTGGTGGGGGAGGCCTTTTAGATCTGTTTGGAGACGTTAGTCCTGGATGGATGCACTGAGGTATATAGGGATGGAAGCCATAGTGACGTGTAACCAAATATAAGGTTGTGGTAAAACATTACAACGTTTTAAAGGTTCCATAAATGTACAGTGACCTATTCAGAAGCCACAGTGGTGAATGATGAATATGTCAAATCAAAAGTTTTCTTTCATTTTCAGTCATGTAAAATGATCATAAATTGTAAAGAAACATGTGGATGCAGTGGAGTGCAAATACCTCTGTAGAATTAATTAAGCGAGAAATGGCGGTGGAAACGGCTTTATGCACAAATATTGATATAATAACCATCATATTGAAGTAAACTTGGAGTCACACGATGATATGTGGTGTGGTCCTCCCACTACGACTCAGGAAACCATGCAGTTTATTAAGCTACAGATGAAATAAGTTATGCTGAACTTCACAGGGTGGTGAAAGTGCACGGTGATGAGCTTGATGCTCCTTTCCAATAAATATGGAGGGTCTTTTTGTCCATAATAATGTCATCATGTAGGTAGCCTGTCCAGAGTGGGCACGTTCACTATATAATGCCCCCAAAACATCTGACAAAACCATCGGTAGAGTTGAAAATGTGATGGAAACCCATTTAACAGAACGTTTTTAACCGGTACATGGGAATTTAACTGCAAAAATATATTAGTATTTTCTAAAATATATATTTGTATGTGCATTACGTCATCACGTGGTCCTCTGTAGCTCAGCTGGTAGAGCACGGCGCTTGTAACGCCAAGGTAGTGGGTTCGATCCCCGGGACCACCCATACACAAAAAAAATGTATGCACGCATGACTGTAAGTCGCTTTGGATAAAAGCGTCTGCTAAATGGCATATTATATTATCACGCACAGCCATTTATCTTCAACACGTCAATTTGATGGAAACATCTCTGCTGGTAAAATGCACATGTTTTTATGAAGATTTTACAATATTCACATCTGACACCAGTCAAATGGAAACAGATTTTGATGCGAATATTCAAAAATCTGCATAAAAACAATATCCTCATCTATAAACAATATCCCAATAGAATAGAATGGTAAATTGCGTACTGAATCATTTTGGAGTCACTTGTATTGTAAATAAGAACATAATATGTTTAAGTGGCTCCAAAATGACACAATACATTATTTACCATTCAATTCTATTGGGCACAACATCATCTGAAACACAACCGAAACACACTGCAAATGCATCCAACAAGAGTCCCAAGCTTGATGTAGTCATAGCCTGCTAGGAATATGGGACCAAATACTAAACTTTTGACAAAGTGTAATACACTATAAGTGAATTTGTCCAAATACTTATGACACCTACATATGGAGGGCCTAGATAAATAGAGTATATTTATTTCTAAACAGTAAAACAGACATTAATGAAAATACCCTCAAATAAAAGGTGACATTCTGTACTGTCGCCTCATATAAATTATTTAATATCAATTCTAAAATGCTGGAGTATAGTGTGAATGAAAATGTAAGGAATTAATGTACAAACATGTCTAAAACAAATCCTGCAACAAAGGACCAGGTGTGAATGTTCTGGGGGGTCTAAGTCTACCCCTAACCAGTTTGAATACACTGTTTGATTTCACCCCCAGACCCCATTCAAAATAGTTTCAACAGCCCCCCACCCGATGCAACTCAATATTAAGAAGGCATACAGTCAGTGTACAGCCCAATGCACTACCCCCAGGATCACAACAAGCCCCTCACACATTGGACCACACACACACAATGTGAATGGAAATATATTATTATATTTTTTATATATTACAATCACAAGAAAGGGTGTTGGTTATTTTAGTTTTCCAAGTAACATTTCTTGGACATGTCCTTACTTTAGAAAGAAGCATGTTTGGTCTTGTTTGAATCAGCCTAATTCTCTGGTTATAAATAAAATAACCATGATTGGCAGAATGTTTAATTCACATCTCTGGCTATTAATAGATTGTGGAACTATGAAAAATAGGGAATAATGTTCCCAACACACCCACCTCACAGTTCCTACACAGACTCTGAGGCACCATGCAGGTCTGACACCAGAGGAGGCTGGTGGGAGGAGCTATAGGAGGACGGGCTCATTGTAATGGCTGGAATGGAATCAATGGAACGTATCAAACACAAACACATGAAACCACATGTTTGACTGAGTTCCATTTATTCCATTCCAGACGTCACAATGAGCCTGTCCTGCTATAGCTCCTCCCACCAGACTCCACTGCCTGACAACCATTCTATTGTCTTGAGGACTTTACAACCATTTGGTCTGATCAAAGACCAGGACACCCTTTCAAATAGATACATCCTCTCAGCCTTGATGACTAAACTAATCAAAGACTAACACACACACACACACACACACACCACAGTAATCTGATCATGGTGACTCCACAGTAATAACATTTATAACTCATAAGTCACCAGGTGTGATTTACCTTTTGACAGATGAAACCCTACATCAACTACTAATGACTTATGGGAGGAAGTGTGCATTTCACATATTAAGATATAATACAAGGATACTTCCGTTGAGTGTTGTACTTAGTCAATTGAAAATGTGCTTAAAGTTTTGAAAAAAACAGCCTTTTTGATGATCTGTTTTGAGTTTTGTATTAAGAGTTGTGAAATTCTACCACATACTTGTGAAAATAGTACAAAAGGGATTATAAAATCTATAATACATGGATACTTCCTTAAATGTACTTATTTTGTGTTATGCAGTTATGTTATTGAAACAGAATAAGTCTAATGAGAGAATAAATAAGTCAAGTCCAACCATTACCTCTCTCCTCTTTCACATCCCTCTATCATCACTCCATGGGTGTGTCCCAATAATCTCTCCTTCCTCCTGAAGTGTATCATTCCTTCACTACTCCTCTCAAATGTAAAAGCATTGGATTGGTGTTGGCATGGGGTAGAGGGAGTTTACATATACCAGTCATTTCCTTTTAAATCCATGAAGGGAAGTGGACAAGTTCACACTTAGAAAGGAGATAATAGTTACACACCTCATGTGTCCTGATAACTACAGGAATGGAACCATATTGAGGTTGGCTGCTTTCTATACGGTTTGATGGGAGAGAGAGAGAGAGAGAGAGAGAGACAGAGAGAGAGACAGAGAGAGAGACAGAGACAGAGACAGAGAGGCAGAGAGACAGAGAGAGAGAGAGGCAGAGAGAGAGAGAGAGAGAGGCAGAGAGACAGAGAGGCAGAGAGGCAGAGAGGCAGAGAGAGAGAGAGAGAGAGGCAGAGAGAGAGAGAGAGAGAGGCAGAGAGAGAGAGAGAGAGAGAGAGAGAGAGAGAGAGAGAGAGAGAGAGAGAGAGAGAGAGAGAGAGAGAGAGAGAGAGAGAGAGGACATCAGGTAAAGTTCTGGAGATGAGGGAATATGTGTGCAGAAAGAAACCCTCCAGTATGGTTAACCCCAGTTAGGCCCAGTATGGACTATCAATACAAGTGACCATTTAGAATGTGACCCAGTTCAATGGGTCTTAACAGAACTGGGGGATGTCAGCCATGAAGTTGTCTAAACACAACTGGAATATAATTTGTTTGTGATTCATTGTTAATGGATTTTCCATTAGGAACACAGGGGGAAAACCTAACACAACAACACACATAACACACAACCAATAAAAACAAAGGGGGAGGAAACCACTAAAGTCATTACCATATTGTCATTTTCTAACGACAGGGAGAAAACATGTAAAATCTAGAAGACTACTTTAGATCTGGTCAGAAGAAGCCTAGTGCACTACGTAGGGAACAGGGAGAGATTTGGGACAGAGACAGTAACTCCTGTATGGAAATCTTCATTCTAATGACAGTGAGCAAATCTCCAATCTCCACCCTATTCCCTATGTAGTGCACTACTTTAGATCTGGTCAGAAGTAGCCTAGTGCACTACGTAGGGAACAGGGTGTCATTTGGGCCAGAGTCAGTAACTCCCCTGGGTATGAATTCTCTCTCTATCTTATCTGTCTTCTATATGATGTTCTCCTCTCCTCCTCTCTTCTCTCCTCTATTCACTCTATTCTATCATCCACACCACATGCCAGCTTCAACACAATCCATTTACAAGTTAAACACACACCTTGGAATAAATAGCAAAGGAAAACTACTACTAGATGGATTTTTTATTTCCCATCACCATGAATCATATTTAATAACTGAACAGTAGCAGACCTAACTTCATCTGTTCCTGACTCTGGATAGTGGATTAAAAAGACCATCAATCTCCAATGATATTAAAGTACAATTCTGAACATTACTGATATACTGAGTGGTAAGTCAAGATATCTGCTGGGTTTTTATTGTTTGCTTAATAGCACCACCTGCTGGACAGGTTTAATGTTGCTTGACTGAGCAGTATGGGAGAATAAAATATGCCAAATTTAGGGCCGGTTTCCCGGACATCTCCATTGAACATGCTTTTTAGTCTAGGACTAGGCTTCATCTGTGTCCGGGAAACCGGCCCATATAGTTCAATTAGCAAGTAAGTAACACTACCTGTTCCATGATACTGAGGAAAATGACATTGAGACAGAGAACCAATTGAGAAAACATTTCAATGGTTCTGAATGACAACCAACATACATTAACAGCATACATCATGATTAATGTGAATATATAAGACATTGCACTTAAAAAAATATGAATGCAATGAATTGTAATTCATAACATCTTCTGAAGATCAAATCAATCAAATCATTGTACATAAAAACAGAGCAGAATGAATCATCACATCTGGGGACCATCACCACCAGCATAACTAGTATCTATGTGGACACTACTACAGTTTAACCAGCTCAGCTATTGACTACACCAGCATGACTAGTATCTATGTGGACCCTACTACAGTTTAACCAGCTCAGCTATAGACTACACCAGCATGACTAGTATCTATGTGGACCCTACTACAGTTTAACCAGCTCAGCTATAGACTACACCAGCATGACTAGTATCTATGTGGACCCTACTACAGTTTAACCAGCTCAGCTATAGACTATACCAGCATGACTAGTATCTATGTGGACCCTACTACAGTTTAACCAGCTCAGCTATAGACTACACCAGCATGACTAGTATCTATGTGGACCCTACTACAGTTTAACCAGCTCAGCTATAGACTACACCAGCATGACTAGTATCTATGTGGACCCTACTACAGTTTAACCAGCTCAGCTATAGACTACACCAGCATGACTAGTATCTATGTGGACCCTACTACAGTTTAACCAGCTCAGCTATAGACTACACCAGCATGACTAGTATCTATGTGGACCCTACTACAGTTTAACCAGCTCAGCTATAGACTACACCAGCATGACTAGTATCTATGTGGACCCTACTACAGTTTAACCAGCTCAGCTATAGACTACACCAGCATGACTAGTATCTATGTGGACCCTACTACAGTTTAACCAGCTCAGCTATAGACTACACCAGCATGACTAGTATCTATGTGGACCCTACTACAGTTTAACCAGCTCAGCTATAGACTACACCAGCATGACTAGTATCTATGTGGACCCTACTACAGTTTAACCAGCTCAGCTATAGACTACACCAGCATGACTAGTATCTATGTGGACCCTACTACAGTTTAACCAGCTCAGCTATAGACTACACCAGCATTACTAGTATCTATGTGGACCCTACTACAGTTTAACCAGCTCAGCTATAGACTACACCAGCATGACTAGTATCTATGTGGACCCTACTACAGTTTAACCAGCTCAGCAGTACTATCATAGAGATAAAACCCAGGATAGAGGGGCTGAGTGAATGTGGTCTGGACTCTGTGGAGGAGGGTCATTGTGTCAGAGACACTGTAGAAGGACAGAGTACCTGCCTTGTGATCCAGGTCCACTCCTACTCTGGAGGACCGAGGGCCTGATACTTTAGTCTCAACATTATTGTGTCTGAACAAATAATCACCTGTATAGTACTCTAAACTCCAGGACTTGTCATTGTATCCAAATCCACCATCTTTCTCGGTTCTGCTGATGTCTTTATATGAGACTGCTGTATCAACACACCACCCACTCCACTTCACCTCCCAGTAACAGCGTCCAGACAGACCCTCTCTACACAAAACCTGACAGTAGTTGGTGAATCTGTCTCGATGAACAGGATATGGTTGTTCTTGGTCTGTATCGGTCACCTTTCTGTTCCCTTTAGACAGAGAGAGTTGTGTGTGTGCTGTGTTTGGGTCCAGTGTGAGCTGACAGGAATCTGGGAGAAGAGCAGAGCAGAGACCAATGAGGGGAGTTAGAACAATAAGTGAAGTCAGATACTGTATCTACCCTGTCTTTGATTAGAGCACAGCAGAGATCAAATCAGAGAAATATGAGGAGTCAGATAGATACCCAGTCTTTGATTAGATCTACTATTGCTATATATTTCTAGAGGGATTGTTAGGAGTGTCAGTAAAAAGAGACTGTTAGTTACTTCAGAATAAAGAGACTCACATTGTAAGAACTGTTCTCTGGTCTTGGGCTCTGGAGGCAGTACAACATCCACTATATTCACTACAGACACACAAACACATTCACAGAGAGAGGGAATGTTATCATCATACCATATTCCACATGTATATGACTAGTAGGGAACTTTCAATGGTCTAAAGTTGATGTTCTTATTATTTTCAACACACCTGTAGTGGAGATCTTGGTCCATTCTCCTTTAAGGTCGTCTTCTAGTTTCTCTCTCAGTTCAGACAGAGTCTTACTCACATCTCCAAAGTACTGAAGAGGATGGACAACGATGCTGGGTAAGTCTGAAGATACACTGGTACCGGAGAGAGACTGATAACTCTGGAGGGAGAGAGAGAGAGGGAGAGAGAGAGAGAGTGAGAGAGAGCAGAACCAAATGATTGAGAGTTTTAATTTCATATCACATGTATCAAGGCAGTTGAGTTACCTGGAGGAAATGGATGTGATCCTCTGTGTGTGAGAGCTGCTCCAGCTCAGTGCTTCTCTTCCTCAGCTCAGCTATCTCCTGCTCCAGTTGCTCCAGGAGTCCTTCAGCTTGACTCACTTGAGCCTTCTCTTGGGCTCTGATCAGCTCCTTCACCTCAGAGCGCCTTCTCTCAATGGAGCGGATCAGCTCAGTAAAGATCTTATCACTGTCCACCACTGCTGCTTGTGCAGAGCGCTGTTAAGAGAGAGAGAGAGAGAGAGAGAGAGACTTGTCTTACTTTAATGAGCCATCCTCATTACACGAACACCCCCACCCCTAAAAGCACATTGCGTGCCACCACAACCTCCACACAATCACATTATCCAGTACCCAACACCACAGTACAATACACCAACCAGCACCACATTCCAACCGTCCATCCAACCCCTCCTCTCCAGCCGTACAGACAGCCCCCCTGAGCCCCCATACCTCCTGAAACATCTCCACACTGTTGATCATTTTGTTCAACTCAAACTCAACCCTAAGGCGTCAACAGTAATGGCATTACCCTGGCAACACAGAAAAAACATGATGAACAGTCTGTCATTGCAGAAAACGGACACCCCTCCGCAACTCCCAGGTCAACCCGAGCCAACCAGCTATTGGTGTCCAGGGCTCCATGTAATACCCTCCACTGGACGACCCCTGACCTTTCCAGCACTGGGAGCTTATAGAGCACACTCCACCTATACCCTGCCATGCTCTCAGCCCCCACAACCCACTGCCACTGATGCCCCTTCACTCCCGCTAAGCTCCTGATGTGTCTAACCTTGACACTGAGGGAGTCAGAACGCTGCCACCCTGACCATAAAATGTTTACTAACTTGCGCTGCAGGTCCACAAGCAGAACGCCCAGATACACCCCAAGCATCTTGAGCCACTCACAGCCACACTGCAACCCCCCTGGAAGCTGCGGAGGTGCCCTGTCCCTCCATGCCCCACATAACAGAGCCTCACTCTTGCCCCAGTTTCCCTAAGTAGAAGACGCCCCCTCGTACACCCTCAAACTATTCTCCAGGGCCTGTAGGTTCTGCTCATCCCTAACCAACACAGACGTCATCAGCGTATGCTGACACTGCTATGCCTGTCCCCAACCCTATGCCTGGCTCCCACACTCCCTGTAGCCTCCTGCGTAGCAGGCCCAGAAAGGGATCAATAACAAGAGTGTATAGCTGCCCTGACAGAGGGCATCCCTGGTGAATGCCCCTCCCTACCCAGACTGGCCTACTGAGCCCTCCCCACACCTTGACCATACATGAAGCCCCAGCGTACAGCATTTGAACACAGGCCACAAAATTAAGGCCAGGGAAATGTCTATTTGATTTATCTGTGACAGAGAGAGTTTGGAAAGGTCTGTGAGCAGAACCTGAGAAAACCCAGGATAATAATAATAATATGCCATTTAGCAGACGCTTTTATCCAAAGTGACTTACAGTCATGTGCATACATTTTTACATATGGGTGGTCCCGGGGATCGAACCCACTACCCTGGCATTACAAGCGCCATGCTCTACCAATTGAGCTACAGAGGACCACAGAGTTCTGCCCTCTATAAAATCAGAGTACAACTCCACAGCGTCATCTCCCCACAACAGAAGTTACCCACCCATCAGGCTCCCTCATCTCCTCACAACAGAAGTTACCCACCCATCAGGCTCCCTCATCTCCCCCACAACAGAAGTTACCCGCCCATCAGACAAACGTAAAACAAGGGATTTTCTTGGTTTCCCCACTCTGTTTTTCCAACCCCTCTGGTGAAACAGAGAACTGAGCCCTGTACTATAAAGTCTGAAAACGAGACACCTTGTCCTCCGCTCCCGCAGACTCACCTCCCCCCTCTTCCTCTTCCTCCTCCTCTATTGGCACGGTACCGTCCTCCTCCTCCCCAGTCTCTGCCCCCCTGCACTTCCCCCCTGATCAGAGCCTCTTCCCCAATGACAGGCAATATTTCCTGGGATGAGCCCACCAAGCCTTTGCCCACCGGAGTCTCTGTTACTACAGAAACCTGCCTCAGCTCATGTAGCCCAGCTGCAACCCTCCCCACCACCGCTTTCTCCACGGCCTGCGCACCACCACTTGGCCATGCACTACTACCGTGTAGCTCAGTTGGTAGAGCATGGGGCTTGCAACACCAGGGTTGTGGGTTCGTTTCCCATGGGGGGACAGTATGAAAATGTATGCACTCACTAACTGTAAGTCGCTCTGGATAAGAGCATCTGCTAAATGACTAAAATGTTTAAAAAATGTACTCTCCTCCCTCCTGGTACCCCTGCCATTTATTTTGCAATTCTGAGTAATCACTACTTTAGTAAGGATTAGTAAGGAAAAACACTTTATTCAGTACTACTGCAGTTGCTAAATAATTCCAATAGATGGCAGCATAAGACCATGAATGACATTTCAGAAGATTAGTTTAGTTCTCTCCCTGGATACACCACCACTCCACTCCTCCTGCCTGAGCTTTTTACTGTCCCTTTCCACACTGCTAACGCAAGAGGAAGGACTGAAAACACATTACTGTGAAGTAATATAATGATGAATCATGTTTATTATTACCTGTTTTTATGGTCATGTTTTGAAATGATACTTCATTACTATAATGATTATCAATACGCCTGAACATTAATTCAGTCACCTCTGGTCGACAAAAAAGTATTTTCCTAGTACATTAATTGTCAAATTAATCAACCATCATCGAGCACTCTGCCTTCTCACGCAAGCGAGGGGCATATTGAGGTAAATATGCTAACCGCTACGGTTGCATTATGTCATTTATTGGTGGGCTGGAAGATGCAGTGTTTTTTTCTTTTCTATTCAGAGGCTATTTACTCCCAATATGAGATAATTTTATATAGAAGGTTTTTATAATGCATGTTTACTAGGGTTGAGGTTAGCGCATCTGAGTAGGGATTATTTGGGTTCAATACCTGTCCTACCTATCAATCATATTGCTGCTTGTAGCCTATAACTGATGATCCCCACACTAGAAACACCCAAAACTATCTGTGCTAGCAAACCCTGTGTTCCAGCCCTCCCCTGTGTAACCTTGAAGTTTGTTAAGAAACAAACACTTGTCTACGAAAAGAGACATGTTTAACGGATTCCGCTTGGCACCCAGCCGAGAGCACACGAAAACCACTTGCAAATTTACCAAAACTAACCAACTACTTGCGGTCTGTTCGGAAGCAATAAACGGAGGCAGATTAGCCACCACAACTCTTATCGAAAGAGGCGACATCTGCACCAACACACCCCTCACAAAAATCCCCCTCACAACAAGACAAACCTTTTTCATTAACCCAACCACCGCCTTGTTCATTCTGGATGCAGAGTCCAGATGTTCCGCTCCAACCTGTTCGCCGACCATGAGCAAAACTTCCTCCACACCTTTCTCCGGAACGGACCCGAAGCGACAGCGTTTCTTCTCCACTCGGTTGAGGCCATCACGCCGCCCTAACAAACTACCCCTACTCCCCCCTCAACTCTAAACGATAAACAGTGGAAACCAATAAACAAACCCTCCACCATGAGAAAATAAATTCAGAAAATACATAAGAACCAAAAGAAAAAAGAATAGTAGCCCTCCTCACGAACCACACATCTCTCACACAACCAACTTCTTCTTCTATGATATAATGGCGGTCCACAAACCAACGTTAAAGGTGCATGCCGCCACCTACTGTGCTGGAGTGTGTGGTCAATCACGGTTTCCAACATTTCTAAATCCTCCTTCCTAACTCAGTACTTCAGAGAAAATAAAGAAGAGCCCTACTAACTTCTAATAGACCCTCCCCCATCCCCAAAATCCCTTCCAAACCCCCACAACCCC
This sequence comes from Coregonus lavaretus, assembly GCF_964263955.1. Taxonomy (NCBI): domain Eukaryota; kingdom Metazoa; phylum Chordata; class Actinopteri; order Salmoniformes; family Salmonidae; genus Coregonus; species Coregonus lavaretus. The sequence continues at coordinate 49,455 of NW_028164073.1, forward strand.
GTCCATCCTCAATGACCCTACACATCTTTCCCTCTCTTAAACATACTTACAACAATATAACAACACATGCTCCACCGTTTCATCGACGTACCCTCCAGACACAAACCATTCCCATGCTTGCCAACCAGATGTAATGACGAGTTCAATGTACAATGTTCTAAGCGCAATTGAGTAAACACCACCTCTTCCTTCCTAATCTGACCTTTGAATCTTGGTCCATCGACCTTTCTGTAAAACTGTATACTATTCATATAAATGCCGGCCCTTGTGCTCAGAGTACCATCTCTTCTGCCACACATCTATCAAAATGGCTCTGATCTTACATTTGGCCTCACCTCTACCCAGTGGAACATTAATATCAATTATATCTCGTTTCAAAGCTCTTTTAGCTAACTGGTCTACAATTTCATTCCCTTCCACACCCGAATGTGCTGGGACCCAGCAGAATCTCACTACTAAACCCATTCTCTCAATTCTCCATAATAACATTAATACGTCCAATAGCAGGTCACTCCTATTAGATTTACCAGATGATAAACTATTCAATACAGACAGAGAATCTGAGTATACTAAAATTCTAACAGGTTGTACGTCCTCCACCCACTGGAGGGCAACTATTATCACCAACCTTTCAACTGAGTATACTGACAGTTCATCTGTTAGTCTTCTACATATCTGCACATCAAATTCAGGAACGTAAACGCCTGCTCCTTTGAGTCAACTATCTGGGTCCTTGGATCCATCTGTGAAAAGCGGTAAAAAAGCATAAAAACTTCTACCAATGTATTTGTCAACCAGTTTCACTATATCACTGACTTCTGACCAATCTTTCCTTTTCTCTACCAAGGTTAGATCAACAACAGGGTCTGGGAGTAACCATGGAGGAACATCCCCTATCACCACAGAAGGGCCAACCTCCAACTCCCTCAAACCACTCTCATCAGCAAGCTTTCCAACTGTCCAACCAAAACCACTGCCTTGTCTACTAGTATATTCCCAACAGTCATCTAGAACAGTAGCAGTGGGATGCTCAACCTCACAGCCTTTCAACCCAATAAGATAATGACCATTTTCTACGCTGTATATCCAAAGGCATCTCTCCTGCCTCCACTAGTAAGGCACATACAGATGTTGATTTAAATGCACCAACACATATCCTTAAAGCTATATACTGGATTATGTCCTTGCCGCTGTTCCATAAACTATACACCCATAATCAATTGTCGTCCTGATTAAAGCTCTATAAATATCCATCAACGATTGTCTGTCAGTACCCCATTCATAACCAGAGACCCACACAACCAACTACCGTGAAAGTGATGGAATGAGAGAGACAGAGACATCATTACAACACTGTACATAGACATAATATAACATTTCTTCTTCTTTAGAATTTAACAGCGGTAGGTATCCAATACATTGCATTACCGCCCCCAACTGGACCATAATATAAAATGATTTTACTTTGCGATACAAAATGGGAAAAGGGGAAATTATAATGATACAGAAAAACACCCTTCCAACTAACCCTACACTTATTAAATACCCACTACCCCATTCCACTACTTTGACCCTATCTGCTCCTGCACCATGCCAACGGCCTGGCAAGACGGGACACCACCACTCAACACACCCTGTAACTCTTCTGAAGTCTAATCTTGTATGCCCAAATACTTCTCTGCAGCTGCCACCACAACATCAATTTTCTGTGATTTACGTTCCATTTGTGCGGTACAGTTGATAACCATTGCTATGAACGCTAAGAAGCTAACTTTACTAAAGCATATATCACTCGTTGGCCTATCCCTCTGTGCTGGCACAGATCTACTACTCACAGGGATCCTCTCAGGATCTCTCACCCTTGACCCATCCTCCTATACTTTCTTCACTGCCTCAGCATACGACACCTTCTGCACTACTCTGACTCTAGCCACCTCAACCTGCCTCTCTCGCACCGGACACTTCAGATCCCCAGCAACATGGGCATCCCATCAGTTGACACACAACTTTATCCACCGAAACTACACAATCCTCTATCCCATGCCCTCCTGCACACTTCCCACATCTTGGAATCTCCCTCCTACAAACTGCTGCAACATGACCATAAATGTTGCACCTGAAACAGCACAGTGGATTCGGCACAAACTTTATTCACCAGAACAATCCTTTATCCCATTCTCTTCCACACACATAAAACATCTTGGAATTTCTCTCCCACAAACTGCTGCGAAATGACCATAAACGTTGCACCTGAATTTATGGATTTGGCACAAAAGCTCAAATCAAGATAACTGATATATCATAACATGACTTTCTCTGTTAAAGACTCATAACTTAAAAGGACTGACTCCTCTGTTTCACCACGCTCACCACCGGGTCTGTGTTGCACCAAACGGCGGGAATCACAAACACCAGCAGTCTTCAACCTTAATTGCTCCACTTCTACACTTAACGCTACCCCAGAAATCACTCCTTTCAATGGTGCCCTGTTCCTAAGAGCAAAGCAAGAAACAGATCTTGACCCAAGTTGCGTGACACGGAGCGCCCACTCCCTCTGGTCAGAAGAAACACAAACAAATATCACAAGTCCACTACAGGTTACCTTCACTGATTCAACTGCACCCAACTCCTTTCCCACCCACCCTGAAACCACAAATGGATCTACCAAAAGGTATGGATCCACTTTCTCCTACAATGTATCTCCTACTGCACCAGATTCTTCTTTATCATGTCCATTGATGCCAGGCTCTGGTTCTGAGCTCTTCACCACACCTTCTACATCACTTAACTCTCCCTCATTCATTTCCATTTCACCTCCAGAACTCAGTCTGGCGAATGGCTCACTCTGTTTGCACTTGAATTATAACATTTGAAATGTCTCTATTCCTTTGAACATTTTGTGAGTGCAATGTTTACTGTTCATTTCTGAATGTTTATTTCACTTTTGTTTATTATCTATTTCCCTTGCTTTGGCAATGTAAACATGTGTTTCCCATGCCAATAAAGCCATTTGAATTGATTTGAATTGAGAGAGAGAGAGAGAGAGAGCGAGAGAGAGAGGGCTCCATGTTAATGTATAGGGGACATGAGCCAGTCATGGTTACATTTCACATTTACATTTTTAGTCATTTAGCAGACGCTCTTATCCAGAGCGACTTACAGGAGCAATTAGGGTTAAGTGCCTTGCTCAAGGGCACATCGACATATTTTTCACCTAGTCGGCTCGGGGATTAGAACCAGCGACCTTTCGGTTACTGGCACAACGCTCTTACCCAAAAAGCTACCTGCCTCCACCATGGTTACTCATGGTTATGTGATGAAGTAGCCCCGCCTGCGATTTCAAAATCAGTGTCGGCCCTCAGCCCAATAGGGAATGTCCTCTTGGTGTAACGGTCAAGCTGTTGCTTTCTCTCGCGGTAGACCTGGTTCATATCCCATCGGTTACACAGAGTCCAGACAGCATGTTCCCAACAGTGGGGTCAGTGGGATTGGATAGGGGCCCCTCTACCTCTCTCTCTCTCTCTCTCTGACTGGAGGAGAGATGTGAAATGGTGTGTCTCCTCTGGTCAACAATACTCACCTTGAGAGACTCCACAGCCTGTTGGAGCTCCTTCAGGTCCTTCTCTCTCTCCTGGAATCTCTGCTGGACTTTCTGCTGACTCATCCCCAGCTGCCTCTGTGGAGAATCACTCTTCAATGAGCTATCAAGCTTTATTTGTCCAGTAGATCAATAGTATAGTAATGTGACATAGGGCCCATAGAGAGGAAGGTATAAAATCTTGAGGAAGTCCCTTTACCATATGACATTTTCTATGTTGCTATGTTAATGATTATAGTTTTTATGGTAGACGTACATGTATCAAGGGGTTGAGACTGAACTTTGAACTCCTAAAAGGGCCTTCGGAATGATAATAGTGTTTGACTTCAGAAAATGGTGATACATTGGGAGCAAACACAATATACTCAAGGTTTGTGTTCATATTTGTTCTGCCATGGATTGATTTCATTTGAATGATCTCATATTCAAACAGCCTTAGTTCCTACTGTATCTATAATTCTTTGTTTATCAGACAGTCACCAACAAGTAGTTCTGGTCTTACCTGTTTCTCAGTCCTCTCTGCTGCAGCTGACACTGTATCATGGCCTTTATGTTCATCCATTGTACACAGATAACAGATACACTGCTGATCGGTACGACAGTAAACCTCCAGCAGTTTGTCATGATGAGAGCAGATCTTCTCCTGTAGTTGTGCGGTGGCTTTGACCAGCTTGTGCTTCTTCAAAGCAGGAGATTCATAGTGAGATTGGAGGTGAGTCTCACAGTAAGAGGCCAGACACACCAGACATGACATGAGGGCTTTCTGCTTTCTGGTCCCAGTGCAGACATCACACGCCACATCTCCAGGTCCAGCATAGCACAGAGCAGGAGGGGGAGCAGCCTGGAGTCCTGTCTTCTTCAGTTTCTCCACCAACTCAGCCAACATGTTATTTTTCCTCAGATTAGGCCTTGGAGTGAAGGTCTCTCTGCACTGAGGACAGCTATAGACCCCTTTCAGATCATCCTGATCCCAGCTTTCTTTAATACAGCCCATACAGTAGCTGTGTCCACAGGCAGTAGTCACCGGATCCTTCAGTGGATCCAGACAGATGGAGCAACAGAACAGTTCCTGATTCTCTGCCATTTTGGTGCTCTCTCCCGTAGGTTAAGCAATGGCAGTGTCAAACATTACTTTCTGTTTCATGGAACTTTACAACAGAGGACAGGGAGTGGCTTCCTCTTGACTGTGTACTCTGTATGTAGAGGGGGTGTGGTTTCTTTGATAAGGAAGTGTGACAGAGTGTTGGGTAGTAGCCAGAGATGTTCAGTATTTCTCTTACATCTATTTGAAATACGTATTTTAATTACTTCTGAGTATTTTGTCATTTGAATTACACTGGGTTGAACTAAACATTTCAAAATACTAAATACTTTTCTATACCATTTAAAAAAAATTGTGATTCACATTTTGCAATAATTGAAAGTCGCTCTGGATAAGAGTGTCTGCTAAATGATTACGATGTGAATGTAAATGCAAAAATGTATAATTGCAATCACTGAAAAACTCAATTTAAAGGGATTCTTTGGGATTTAGGCAATGAAGCCCTTTATCTATTTCCCCAGAGTCAGATGAACTCATGGACACCATTTTAATGTCTCTGCATCCTGTATGAAGGAAGTTTGTAGTAGTTTTGGGAGCCAATGCCAACTAGCGTTAGCGCAATGACTGGTTACTATAGACTTCATAGCGCTAATGCTAGTTAGAAACTTCCTTCAAACTGTAGAGACAAATAAATGGTTCCATTCATTCATTGATTTTTAGAACATTTTCAGGTCATTGTTTGTTTTCAGTGGAAAGTCCAAATACATTATTTTTCAGATGTTGGGGGTAAAACTGGCAAAGCTATAATGTTTATTTATGCTCCATAAAGTTATCCTAGAATCTGTTGTTACCCTGACCTCTCCCACAGATTCCATCAGGTTACGACATTCAGACCATGAACTCTAACCTGCACCTGAACAGCTTCCTCCTGCCCATCGGTGCCATGAACGTCATCAGCATCCTACCTCTGCTGCTGCTGGCCCCTCTCATGGAGTGTGTCACCTCCTGCTACCTGTCCATGGAGAAAACACCCTTCTCCCACGCCAGAGTCATCAGTAAGCACACACACACACACACACACACACACACACACACAAACACACACAGAGAAAGACACACACACACACAAACACACACACACACACACACACACACACACACACACACACCCTACTGGTGTACCTGCCCCCTACTGGTGAATTAGAGACAGACAAGAGACGTTTGAACCAAATGAATGCTTCTTTCTCTTCCCAGCCTTCCTCTCTTCTCTGTTCCAGGCTCTGTGATCTCCTTCCACCTGACACCCAGTCATATCAGAGGCATCTCCCTGCACTTCCTCCCCCTGTGGATATACTGCTACATAGATGACTGGAAATAGCTGATTCATTGTGTCAATCAATTCAATAACAGAGCAATTCCAATGTCATGATGATGACTTTTATATTGAAAGATCACATTGATTCAGAATACAGAATTGTTTGGATTCATACATGTACATGGGTGATTTAACTATTCTCATCGGATCATAAATGGATCAACAATGATCCCAGTTTCTGATTTGACTGGTTTGCCAGTACTACAGTTTACATCAAGAGAAAAAGAGACCCATTTCCAGAGGATTGCAACAGCCAAGAGGTGATCAGGTAGACAGTAAAAGTCTGAAGCCTGAGTGTCAGTCTGTATGTGCCATCATGCCATCTGTTAAGCAAGACCACTAACAGATCTGGGACCAGGCTTTTATTTTTATTTTTACAATAACTTTAAAAAGGGGGAATTGAACCAGATCATAGGCCTACTGGAAGACTGTTAATAACCCAGAAGCTCTCCATCAATATGTCTGAAATGGTTGAAATCATCTGTACCTACTGGTAATTATTGAGATATGATTTTGTACCAATCCCAAACCCAGGATAAAGGGGCTGAGTGAATGTGGTCTTTACTCTGTGGAGGAGGGTCATTGTGTCAGAGACGCTGTAGAAGGACAGAGTTTCTGCCCTGTGGTCCTGGTTCACTCCTACTCTGGACCACCAGGGGACAGATATTTCTGTTTTATTAGCATTGGGCCAAAACCTACAATGGGTGGGATAGCACTCCAAAGTCCAGGACTGACTGTTACCTAGAAATGTAGACTCTGGGACCTTTCCTTTCCTGATGATCCCTCTATATGACACTGCTATTTCAACCCATCCACCGCTCCACTCTACCTCCCAGTAGCAGACTCCAGACAGGCCCTCTCTACACAGCACCTGTCTCCAGTAGTCAGGATAGGGCTGAGCTTTATCAGTGGCTGTCACCTTCCTGTTTACCTCAGACAAGCTGAGTTCTGGATGAGCTGGAGGACGTCTGACTGATGAACAACAAAACCCAATAAGGAAAAGAAAGAACATGTATGTTGTCTTTGAGAGGGTGTTTGAATATCACTTACAGAGGGACAACTCTTCTTTGGTCTTCAGCTAAGGAGACATTTCGAATTCTGTCACTATAAAAAAATGCAACTTCATATCACATGTATCAAGGCAGTTGAGTTACCTGGAGGAAATGGATGTGATCCTCTGTGTGTGAGAGCTGCTCCAGCTCAGTGCTTCTCTTCCTCAGCTCAGCTATCTCCTGCTCCAGTTGCTCCAGGAGTCCTTTAACCCGTCTCACTGCAGTCTTCTCCTGGCCTCTAATCAACCTTTTCACCTCAGTGAGTATTCTCTCAATGGACCCAATCAGTTCAGTAAAGATTGTCTCATACTTACTAACTTCTGCCTGTACAGAGCACTGATAACTCACAGAGAGAGAGGAGGGGGTCAATTTCCACTGTTACTGGATTCCAGACAACCTGTTCCCCAGTGTTGTCTTGGTACTATTTTCACAAGTGTGTGGTAAAATTTCACAACTCTTAGAACAAAACTCATCACAGATCATCAAAAAGGCTGTTACTTTTTTCTTCAAAACTTGAAGCACATTTTCAATTGACTAAGTATAAAACACAAAACCACACAGTAACATTTTCACCAAACCTAATCAGTGTTTCATCTAGAAATACCTTTCATATAAAGTAAATGCCTTTCACAATGCAATGCTCACAATACTTTTCATATGATTCTCTTCTCATTTGTTTAAATACATTTGACCATCACTTAATCTAACTGCGCTTAATGGTTAATCACTTAACCGTTTGGTAAAACTATAGATTTATTTATTTAATGGTTAATCACTTAACCGGGGGTAACTGTATATGCCATGTATGCCTGTTTGTGCATTTGTGTCGGTTTATAAAAGGGATGTCTAAGCCAGAGAGAGAGAGACAGCCGTTTCATGGAACTGCTCGGCTTTTGTTATTAGATAATAAAAGTCTAATTCTTGGATTCACAGGCTCCAGTTTCTTGTGAGATATGTTTGAGTTGACTACTTCATGAGTCATATATATTTCTACAACAACAGACGGCAAGGAACTGTTGTGTCTAATGAAGTCTGGGCCATCGTTGTTGACCATGTGGTAAACAGAGGCCTTACCATGGCAGAGGCTGCCAGATTAGTTCACCCCAATCTGAAAAGATCAACTGTCAATAAGATCATAAGAACATTTTCTCCAAGAAAACCGGTAAGTCTGCTGGATATGCACTATGCTTTACCATTACATTTACAATAAATTACATGTTGTAATGCATGTAAATTCACATAACTTGTTCCAGTATTCTTCCAGTATGATCTACTGACAGTATACTCTTGTTCTATCCTCAGAATTGACAGAAGACCCCATGGTGGTGGTCGTGTGCTGACCGACCAGCAGGAGTGGGCAGTGGTGGAAATGGTGAGGGCCAGGAATGACATACGTCTGTCTGAAATAAAGCAGGCCATTGAGGAGAATGATGACACCTTTGCCAATGTGGCATCCATCAGCCTACCAACAATCACCCGCCTTTTGAAGAGGCACCAGGTATCTATGGAACACATTGACCTGGAGCCTTCTGAGAGAAACAACTGGGGGCCGAGTATGTTCAGGTGCAGCACTATATAAATACACTGTATTACTGTTGCTATTAATGCACATGCTACTTCACAATATCATAATGGAACTATACTGTCAAAAGAACTAACCAAAATATATTTTTAGAGGGTGATGGTGCTTGATGCTGCTGTGAACCATCACTAGTATATCTTTGTTGATGAAGCGGGCTTCAACCTGGGCCAAAACTTGGCGCCGTGGGCGGAACCTCATCTGCCAACGGGCGTCCGTCCAAGTGCCTGGACAACGCGGGGGAAACATTTCCAAGTGCAGCAGCTATCTCTGAAGATGGTGAGGTAGGACGTAGACCATTACTTGGATCCTAACACGCTGCACACCTCATTGTGTTTCTCAATGAAATTGAGCAGGCCTGTCAAGGTGAAGGGGTCACCTATGTCATTGTGTGGGACAATATCAGGTTCCACCATTCAGAGGTGGTTCAGGCATGGTTTCAGGTCCCTCCCTGATTCGTGACCCTATACCAGCCCCACGTACTCTCCTTCCTCAACCTTATTAAATTATTTTTTTCATCATGGAGGTGGAAGGTGTACGATCGCCATCCCCATGAGCGTGCCACCCTCCTTCTGGCCATGGAAGAGGCATGTGACGACATCAATGCAGACCAATGTCAAGCTTTGATTCAACATGCCGAAAGGTTTCTCCAGCGGATGAGAATTTATGGCCAAATGCTCTAGATAGGCTTGATGCAAATTAATGCGTGCTAAACATTATTTTATTTTCATTCATGTAATGTTTCATTTAAATGTCTTACATCTAATTACAGACAGTACTGTATGTTGCAATTAAATCAGAAAAATTAAAAAATTTCCCCATGAATGATTGTAGAGGATGTCATCATTGATCACACCTTTGATTACACATTGGATGGATATCATGGAAATGATAGATTGTCAATGTTGTTGGGTAATGTAAGTGTATTGCCTAATGTAAACTGTCATCTACAGTACTGTAGCATATTAATTTAAGCACTTCTAAGGGTTATTTGAAACAATTATCTTGCAGTGATTGCTATTGGATTAACTGGTAGTTAATTATATATTTTCAATTGAGTAGTTTTAAGTTGTTTTGGTGATTAAACCAATGCTCTCATTACATTTATATTTTGAATCAATGGTTGTGTGGTGAGAGATGTTTCCAATCCAAATGAATGCACAATGACAGGTTTTGAATGAAAGACTGGCTGGTTACAAGCGTGACCAGCTAGGAGTTTTATACTAAGAGTTGTGAAAATGTACCACCTGCTTGTGAAAATAGTACCAAAGTGATTAAAACAAAATCGTAATAGGATTGTTTGGGCGGGGATGAATTGTTAATTGATTTTCAATAAGGAACACTACGGTGGCCGGGAAGTGCAAAGCAACATTACAAAGAATGAAACACTTTTACAAAGCTCGAGACAAATTTACATTTTGGAAAACAAATTTACATTTTGGAAAACAAATTTACATTTTGGAAAACAAATTTACATTTTATAAAACAAATTTACATTTTATAAAACAAATTTACATTTTAGAAAACAAATTAACAAGACGCAAAACACTTTTACCAGTCCAGAAACAAATTTACAAACGACAGATTCGTCACGGAAAGGGAATGTACCATATACCGGAAGTGACGAGCGTGGTCTTTTCGTGTTTTTGTTGTGGAGTTTATGGCGTCAAATAAGTTTATGGTGACCGCCCGAACATGGACTGCGGCCGAGGGATGTTTTGCCCGTTTTTTGGCAAACACATGAACAGCTTAACACGGTTTTGCTTTACGTGTGGTCGGTGTTTGGAGTTTTTAAAGGACGCGGACAAGACGGAAACATTGGAAACACAGGGGACGTCTCGACAGCCGGACAGTGCTATGCAAAGTAAGTTTAGCAAAACCAAAACGCTAGCTATCTAAGGACAGTAACGCTAATGATTTTTTGAGCGGCTTCTAACTTTCTGTTTCGGAACTCTGTCCATTTCTGCAGAACAACCATGCCCATCATACAAACAGTTCATGGAGTACAGAAGCTCGAAATCAAAAGAACGACAGTCTTTTAACTATGGGCCAAAAGGAAGATATAGGCCTAAAAAAGAAAACACGTCCAGGTAAGGTGTACTGACCGTCCTATACAATTTTGCAATGCTCTATATGTATTTGTGTATATTTATTTTACCTATGTATACATTAATTATATCTTTGTTATTTTACTAGATAAACGTAGGATTGATGGTGCCAAGTGGAACTGATTTAAAACCTCTAAGAGGGAAAACACTACAGTTATTTACAGACCCAGAGGTAGCAGCACCTGATCTACTGAAACAAGCTGTCCAGAAAATGACAACATTTAACAAGGACATGCACGAAGGACCTTATGTCCTTTTGTATCCAGACTGCTCAGAGGTGGTTCATGTGCCTGGGTCAGAAAGGCCATTCAAATTGGCAGAATATAAAAAGGAAATAGGAAAGGCATATTCCAGGATCACTTTTTTCATTTGCCTAGAAAAACACTATAAAAGAGGTTAGTGGATCTCATGATTCAATATTTTTACATATTTAGATACTCTGCTGGAGGATAGATAATGGTTGTTTGAATTATTTTTTTCAGTGGATGATACCTCAGACTCTGATTCTGAAATTGTCATCACAACAAGGAGCACAGCTGAACTCAATCGTGCTGACACTTTGGTACATCAGTTATTTCTCTTTTTTAAAATGTTTATGTATGTTTGTATTTATTCATTTTCATATAATTTATTAATTAGATGTACATTGGATTTTAAGCATAAAATCAATGTCCTGGTCAATATTTTAGTGGAAAAAGGCTTGTTTTGATTATTTTGCAGTAACTATTATACAGTAACACAGACAACCATTCAGCATTGATATATACTGTATGTGGTAATGGAAAAATAATGGAACCTGTTGAAAGTTGTTGATCATTTTATCCGTTTCCTCTCAGGTTTTTGAACCACAAAATCGAAGTACTCCCAAACACAAGCTGGACGATGAAAGGTATGTGTTGCACACTTGGACACAAAGGAATTTTCACACGTGCAATAATAATTCATATTTTGTTGGGCTACAGTGCTTTCACTACCAGGTAAAGTGCAATTTCACCTTTTTTTTTTATTTAACCCACAAAACTGATAAAACTACTAGCAGATATTTCACTACTTATTCACATACACATTATACATACATTTATATTGCTGCACATAAGCTCAACGTTGCTACATGCTATCAGCTGTTTCTGTAACTGACTGCGGTGCCCCCTCGCTCCCTACCTAAAGGACCCACAGCTGCCTGTGTGAGCAGAGCTTTACAGAATAAACCCACTGAAATACAGTTGCTCTTGCAGTTGAATAAACAAAAATTAACCAAACCATTAAAAAAAACACGTGAGAATGAAGTGGGGGGTATCCACTGTCCATTCATATGTCCCACATCACTGTCGATCCTGCATAGGTACTATAGGCCTTTACTGAAGTGGCACGGTCATCCAGAACCAACTTAAAGAACTCCAACACGTTTCGGCATCTAGCCTTTGTCAGGGAGTCAAATAGATGTAATGAGAGACACTGGGTTTTTTCTAGTGGTAATCCACCAATAGGAAACATGGGACACATCCATATACATAATGTTTACATGATTTGACTATTGTAGGCCTGAAGGACACCTACTGGTTTTAAGATGTCTACAACACCCACTCTAGCCCAGAACACCTTGGACACTAGAAAATACCCATTGTCTCTCATTTCATCTGTTTGACTCGCTGACGAAGGCTAGATGCAAAAACGCATTAAAGTTCTTTTAAATTGGTTCTGTATGGCTTGGCCACTTGCAATACAAGCATTTTAATAGTTAAAAAATAGTAGTTTGAGCTTTCTTTTATTTTATACCTTTTCCATTAAAAAATAAACTCAAACTAACTCAGATTTGAGTCCAGGAAACGCTCCTATCCACATGTTCTCAAAATAATCTTTTTTTTTAATACATCTTTCTGTTCCCTCTACTACTACATGCTACTCAAAGCTACATTATAGCCTTTATCATGGAGCTAATCATTTTAATATGTTTTATCATGTTTCAGAGATGCACCAGGACAATCAACAATTCAGCCTGGACAGGTAATAAGGCAGAGTGTGGCAGCATGACATTTCTTGCTTTCAGTGTTGTTGTTTCAGACATTTTAATCTTTTTTTCAGATAGTAATATCTGATGCTGAGGATCTGGATCCACCGGAAGCAAATCCAGAAAAAATGTCTTGCTACAGGTAAGTAAAAAAAAAAGAAAACATAATGACTGACATAATTTAAATGTATTGAACTGATTACATGGGGAAGACATTTTTGTTTGTAAGATGTTTTAACATGGAAATGGCAATTTCCCAACAGTAAATACACAGACCTGTATTCACCAAATGTTGAGCAGGAGGACGAAGAGCCGGTTGCTGTCAATGTGAAGAATTTCCAACACACAGCAATGTAATATGCTTTTGACTATAGCACTCCAGTTTTTTCACTGTACAATAGTTCTTGTATATCTGGAATATCCACAAATGAATTAACTTTTTGTCATTACAGGGAGGAGACGGACATTGCATTACCTGACATCGTAGCAAACCTGTCTCTTCCTATTGATCATAAAAAAGTCAGCCGGTTTAACATCTCAAGGGATAATGTTTGGGATGGGGCAGTCAGAGGTTTCAAGCGTACAACATATTCTGAAACCTGTGACATGCTGGTGAAATTTACTGATGATACTGGTGTTCTGGAAGAGGGAATTGACACTGGTGGTCCAAGACGAGAGTTTTTAACTCTACTGATGAAACACCTAAAAGACCGGCCCATTTTTGATGGACCAGAAGGACATCGGTTCTTGGTCTACAATGCAAAGGGTATGCATATTGGTTGGATGTGTACTATAGGCTACTAATGGTTGGTTAATGCTCATTGACCATATATATCACATGACATATGCTTGCATATTACAGTATATACAGTAATGCATTGTTTTAATTTTGCAATATGAATTCATTCACAGCTGTTAGGGAGGATGAATACTACTTGGCAGGAAAGATGATTGCTGTGTCAGTTGTGCATGGAGGTCCAGGACCCCATTTCCTGTCAGAAGATCTTGTACATTATCTTGCAGGCCAGCCTTCATTCAAAGCAACAAATAATTTAATAACTGATGAAGAAATAGGGAAAGCTTTGCAAGAGGTGAGAATAGCATAAGGGTATGGTAGGGCAGAGTTTTTCATACTTACTGCAGTGTTTTTGAGACAATGTTTACTTCCTATATCACGTGCGGAATATATTTAATTAATTTATTAGTTTTTGATAGTGTAAGATTACACCTTGCTATGTACGTTATTAAAAAAATAGGCAAGGAGATACAGTGCATACAGTTATTGACTGGGGTGTTTTTGCCCATTTTCATGTCTTTCAGATTGAGAATGCTGCTTCATTGGATGCTCTGCAAGAATGTATGATGAGACACAGCACAATGTTACAGACAGCAGGTTGTCTGAGACATGTGGCTACTGTGGAAGAAAATAAAGAAATCGTGTCAGACTACCTCCAATGGTATATCATTGACCGCAACTCATCTGTAATTGACAGGTAAGATGATATTTGTAGTGATGAGATTTTTATTTATTTATGTATGAATTTTTTGTTTGAAATGCCTCATGGTCCCCATCTTTGGTTTATGCAAGTATGTATATCTGTTATCAATTTGTCCTTAATCAGAATTTGTACCTTAGTGTATTTCAACGGATATGTGATGTCACTTCATTCTGTGTCAAACTACAGTGCCTTCATTAAGTCTGCACACCTTTATAGATTCAATTTAAAATATATTTAAATCCTTTTCCTCATCAATCTACACACAATACATCATAATGACAAAGCAAAAACAGAAATTAGATCTTAGGTTTCTCCTCCTGACTAACTCTTCCATAGAGGAAAATCAGTCCAGTTACCCCTTAAAGTGATCCATCCACCTCTGCTGCACATCTGGCAGCAGAGTGATGGTTTGAGGCTCACTTTACCCATCAAACCCTTGATGACTTGCTGCTGTTTATCCAACCACCTGCTCCATACTGTAGCAGTGTCATTTACATATGGATCTATTTCTGCCCTCAGTTCTCATAGAGATCCTGACATGCAGAGAGGTTTTAGTATCTCTTGTAAATGTCCCTGAAAATCAGATATAAAGAGTGTGGTGATGTTGTGTGTAAAGCCTGTAGCTTCATACACGAGGAATCCAGGCTGGAATTACTTCCAAAGGTGCTTCAACAGTGTACTGAGAAAATGGTTAATTAACTTGTGCGAATGTGATATTCCAGTTTTTAATTTTTATTAAATTTGCTACAATTTCTAAAAACGTGTTTTTGCTTTGTCATTATGATGTATTGTGTGTAGGCTGATGAGGAAAAATATTAATATTACTATTTTAAATTGAATCTATAACGAAACAAAGTTGTGAAAAAGTGCAATGGGTGTGTAGACTTTCTGAAGGCATCGTGTGAGTGCTCAAGCCACCCATCCGTCTGTGTCATTCTAGTCTTTTGTTTCTGTGTGTTATACTTACAGTTTGTAACAATTAACGTTTAATGTGCAATGCAAAAATAGGGTTTTTTAAATCAATTTTCAACAATGTTAAGGTGGATAGTAATTGTAGAGAAGATAATATTTAATAGTTTTCTTTAGATAATTTTAACTCTCTCCAATCCCACTGACCTCACTGTTGGGTACATGCTGTCTGGACATTAAAACAGACCCAGTTGCTAGGTCAACCAAGCATAGACAGATAAGATAGAGAGACAATTCATACCCAGGGAGTACTGACTCTTGCCAAATGACACCCTGTTCTCTCTCTCTCTCTCTCTCTCTCTCTCTCTCTCTCTCTCTCTCTCTCTCTCTCTCTCTCTCTCTCTCTCTCTTCTCTCTCTCTCTCTCTCTCTCTCTTCTCTCTCTCTCTCTCTCTCTCTCTCTCTCTCTCTCTCTCTCTCTCTCTCTCTCTCTCTCTCCTCTCTCTCTCTCTCTCTCTCTCTCTCTCTCTCTCTTCTCTTCTCTCTCTCTCTCTCTCTCTCTCTCTCTCTCTCTCTGTCTCTGTCTCTGTCTCTCTCTCTCTCTCTCTCTCCCATCAACCGTATAGAAAGCTGCCACGCTCAATATGGT